>NC_051862.1:43038110-43231357 GCF_015732765.1 Culex quinquefasciatus
TGTTCATCGAACTGTATCTCAAAACTGACCACCACTTTTCAGAACTCTCCAGTTTGAGTGGTGAACATCAAGAATTATCACACCAAGCAGAGGGAAGTACATAAAATACACACACGCAGCTTATCAACACTCGCACAAGTCACTGTCACGGTGACGAGGTACAGCAAGAGCCATGACGATCGGATTAGGTCAGTTGATTTATTCATGTTCTGTGAGAAGACAATTGAAATCGGTTAAAATTGCGAGGAGTTATGATTTTTCAAAAAAGTGGTTTTTGCGAAAATCGACGAAAATGGCCATTTTCAGACCACCCTAACACGCCTTAGGTCAACCTAATGGCCAAACAAAAAAAAAATACGGGTTCAATTATTTTGGCCAGGGAACCCCCAGAAAAATTTTGAGCCCGATCGGAGGACTTTTGTTTTTTTTCCTTGCTGTTTTCGTGGGGAATTGCTGTATATAAGCTTTCTCTTCCTCTATCCCTTTTCCTTTGCAATTTCTGTAAGTTTTTTTTTTATTTTTTTTTCTCACTCGTGCTAGTGCCTTAGTTAATTGTTCCAAAATGGATTATGATGCAACACACAGCTGAATGGAACTCCAAAACCCTGTTATGCACTTCAAAATAACTAATTGTATCTTAATTATTCACCAAAAAAACGAATTGAAAAAAAAAATAGATGACGCCTAATAACGATTTTTTTTGTTTTTCATTAAACAAATATTGTGTTTTAACCAAACAAACTCTAATTAATTTATTGGGAATGTTGGTTATTCAAGTGTACTGTAAGACACCTTTATCATAAAAGGAAGCGGATCTTAGAATTTTCAATGTTAGAAAGCTACTAAGCGAAAAAATCAAAATTAAAATTCCTATCAGTAAATCTTTTCATTTCAATAAAAAAATCAAACATTTTTAGTATAGTTGGGTATTGCAAAGTTTGGCAATTTCACTAACGATTATAATGCGTGGTTAGTTTTAGCGATTAATATTGACTGGTATTTTATTTAGACGAATTTTCCTAAAATCTGGTAAATATTTTGGATAATTTTAATTAAATGCTGCAAAGGTTAAAAGTAATGATCAAAGGTAATTTAAAAGTGTTTTAATGTTATTTTTCTTCCTGTCTGATTTTTGTATCGACCGCTAAATCACCTTTTGGTGATTTACTGAAAATCTTTTGAAAACTTTGAATAATTGGTGATTTTTTTTACTGTCTTTTAGGTATTAGCTCTTTATAGCGTGTAAAAATTGAAATATCATGCCATAGTATCAACATTTGAAAAAAAAAACACGTGTTTCAAAATGCATTTAACACTAGTTCTAATTTTTTGCAATCACGAGTTTTCAAAAAAATTTAAGATTTGACGACATAAAAAAAAGCGAAAGAATTTTTTTTTCGGTACTGCGTTTTGCAAATTTACAAAATGTTAAAAAAGATTTTAAAATAAAACCAAGCATCCTAAACATGATCCTAAACGCAGGGAAATGCATTTCAAATTAGTTTCAGATGATTGCAGTTTTTTAAAAATATATTTTTTTGTTGAGCAAAAACTTTCAAAAATATACTAGCCTTATGTGAAATTTCATGTACTTTTCCAATATGCAATAACCAAAGCAATAACTTTAAAGGGTAGTTTTTCAAAATAAAATTATTCATTACAAAGTTGTATTCAAAGTACAATTCGTAAAATTGCAATAACTCATGGTGGTTACAAACAAACCCCATTTATTTTTATAACAAAATTGTTGTGATTATGAGCTCTGCAACTTTGTAGATCATTGTTACATTCTAAAATCTAGCTCTGCAAAGTTAGCAATAAATCAAAAATTTAAAATGATTTTTTTGTTGCAAATAAAAAAAAACTGGGTTATTGCAGAATCAAAAAGTAGATTAAATTGGCCATAACATAACGTGTCTCAAATTAATAGTCGAGTAATAAAGAAATGTCAGAAATTTTGCAACTAACTTTGTATTTTTTTTCGATGAAAAGTACGATTTTTTGGAATTCTCAGTACGCTATCAAATATGGCGTTCAATTTTAAATGAAAGTCCCTTTGACACCAAATTTCCAAACCACCATCTTTTAAGGCTTCAAATTATTGAAAAACAAGTCTTTTTTCAAATGTTCAAAAATGAAAAGGGTCGGATATTCGTGATCAGGGTTACAAGTTACCCCTTCGGACAAAGTTTCACGCAAATCGAAGAGGGGTCGGTAACTTTTCCGATTTCATGTGAGTTGGTGGAGAATAACCAAATGAAAGCGAAATTTGGTTTATTGAAATTTCACTCTATTAAAAGTTAAATCATTTATTGATCAAATAATTAAAAATATTCACAGCTAATGAAAATTTCTTTTGCACATGTTTTCAACACTTCACACCTTGAATTTTCCACTCGCTTTTCCCATCCGTGGTTCTATCTTTGTAAGCCCCAACCCAGCTCACCGTGGGGGAAGCCCTCAAATAGTGCTGGAATTTGGTGTTGTGAATGTAAAACTGTCCCGGTTTGGCACCCGGCCAAATGTCCCACTTTCCGGCGGTCACACTCGCCTTCGGCACCCAGGTGAACACGTAATTTCCGTTGCTGGTCAGCTCGGACTCGAACAGTTCTTCGTTGAGGGTACGGTGCCGAAATCGGTACTCGTTACCTTTTTTGATGAGGTTCCATTTTTCCGACACTCCAAACAGCGAAACGTGGCGGCGATCTCGGTCGTGTTTTTTGTAGCTTTGCGTGAGAAATGTTTTGTGATATACATTTTGGATCGTGACACATCCCGTTGGGGGGTTTGCTAGCCCGGCTGGAAGTTGGACCAGAACTAGAAACAGTAAAGTTTTACCGATCATTGGAGATGTTTTTTTCTGACTAATGTGAGTTCAGTTGAAGATTTCTTTATAACTTTTTTTTCTGTATACACAGCTGATTCAGTACACATTTAAAAAAATGTGTTAATATTACATCTGTGTAATGTCAGTCTAAATTGAGGTAAAATTACATAAAAAAGAGGTAAAATTCAACCTTCCAAAATTACACCATCCAAGTTTACACATTATTTTTAATGTGTACAAACTGAAACAATGTAAGAAAAATGTTTAAGTTAAAGGAGTGTGTCTGACTTTGTCTTTATTACCGGGATTGTTAAGTCAACATGGTTAGCTATTTAAGTAACACACCCAAGGAGCACTTGGCAACATGATAAATTTGACTAAGTTCAGATTTTGTTTTGTTTTGCTGTAGAAATATAGAAATGTAGAATAATATTGAAATCAAAAATCCCTAGATGCAGTTCATCCGTGGCTCATTGGCAGTGATGTCAACCATCGCGGCGCTCATTTTTGGTTCGCGGCTCATTTTTCGTTTGTGGTGCTTTTCAGTTACGGAATTCGACAAAATGGTGTTCGAAGCATTTGTAGAACTCACCAACAGCAACATTTCTTCAGAACATTGTATAGCTGTAAAATTCATTCGCAAAAAGTTACAAGAAGATTTCAGACCTCAGGACCAATGGTTCGCGATGCTTTTGTTTGCCTTACGCATTTTTGGTTGTAACTTTTTTTGTATTCATCAAAAATTAACACTATGTTCAGCAAAGTTGTACGATTTGGTGAGTTCTACAAGTCCTTCATACACAACTTTGTCAAATTCCGTAACTGAAAAGCACTACAAACAAAAAATGTGCCGCAAACCAAAAATGAGCGTCACGATGGTTGACATCACTGCTCATTGGTAGAGGCAAGGTGTGAAGATCTGAAGGTACCAGTCTAGAATCCCGACAGGAGCACTTTAGTTTTTTTTGTTTAAAAAGTTTTTTTTTGTTTCGTTCAAATTATACGTCAACATAATGGCAACATCATGACAACACGACAAACTACTTTACCGACATATTTAGACAAACAAATTGTTTTTGGAACTTCATCGTAACAAAGTTGAAACAAGCGGCTAAATGTTGCCATCACAACATTTTCGTGCGCTTTTTAGGGCACCACGAGTGTTCTAACTATGTTGTGATAGCACATTTTGGGTGTTACGAAATAGTTGCATTTAAGGATCCGCAGCAAAAAATGTTACTTGGGAACGGATATGGTTCATGCTAGACCTCAAGAGTTTACTTATAATGGAAGTACAGATTTGTAAAATATTTGATATTCATTTGATTTAAGCAGTCGATCGAAAAACATGCTGCCGTTGTGCTCGTTGAATTAACCGTTTTGCATAATATTTTTTATTGGACATTGAAATATACGTCAGCTTTTGTATTGAACTGAAAGATCTTCACATAGCACCGTGAAAAATACGTTTTTTCGGAATTCTGAGTACGCCATCAAATTGGGCGTCTAATTTTACATAAAAGTCCGTTTGACACCAAATCTCTATCTCATCACCGTTTCAGGCTGCAAATTATTGAAAAAAGCATTTTTTTCCAGGGATGAAAAAGAATGGATATTTTAGATTATATTTTAGATTACTAAAAATATATTTTTTGCAATTCCATCGTGAAACTACTTACTTTTCCTGTCATTCTTGAACAATGAAATAGCCTACTTTTCTGTACCAAAAATAACAGAATCAAATAGCAACACTTTTCAAAATAAATGCTGAAAAGTTCTACTTTTCAGCACTCAAATGGGTGCTGAAAAGTTGAACTTTTCAACACTTGTTTCGAAAAGTAACACTTTTCAACATTTTTTTGATTTAAGCGATTTATTGATAAAATACATGAAAATTTGACATAAAATTTCACTCAATGGGTGTTTTTCGGAATTGCAAAAAATGTTGTCGTTGCAAAACTTGATTTTTTCAACACTTTTCGTATTTATCCAACTCGGTGAACCTCGTTAGTTAAATGTACGACTCGTGCTGAAAAAAACCTCTTTTTGCAACTTGTTGCATAAACTACTATTTTCTACGCAAATTTTGTTCTCAAACCCTAATGAAGAAAAGTGCTAGCCAGTTCTGATTCGAAGAAAAGTAAATAGACATTTGTAGCAACCCAAGTTTCGGCTACAAAACATTGAATCACAACTTTTTATAAAGTTATACCGAAATTTGAAATGTAAAAAGCTCATGTAGACGAGAAATTTTATGTATGAATTCAAAAAGGTACCAGAAGCTAAATAAAACAAAAAAGGGTACCTTGCAACTTTTTCAGTAGCATCACACAATTTAAAAACAAAAAATCCCAATTGTTCTCGCGAGATAATTTATGGGGCCTTCCACTAAACATGAGATAATTCGGTGTAGAAACTCTTCTCGTTTTAACGATAATATGCGTAAAAACAATAGATTATCACATAAAAAATTGTCTTGACGCATGTGGAAAAGTTTCTTTTAATTACATGTTATAAAATAGTGCATTCATGAATATAAATTCACGCACTTCTCCTTAAAATTGATTAATTTTTACATTTGAATTTATGAATTTGCCACTCGTACTCCCAACCATGGCAGCCAGCGTATGCTCCAATCCACAGACCAACTCCCTTCGTGTACAGACAGTGATTAAACTTCTTATTTTTGATGTGGAAGAATCCGCGCGTTCCAGCGAACGAAATGCTCCAGGTTGCGCCACCGTCGGTAATCTTCGACTTTGGTACCCAGGTGAACACGTAATTGCCATTGAAGGTCTGCTGGGACTCGAACAAATCCTCCTTGAGCGAACCATGCGTGATCCTATACTTGTCACCTTCCCTCGTGATGACCCATTGCTGAGCTATCTTGTCGTACGTTATATGGCGGCGATCGGCGTCGTGTTTTGTAGAACTGATCATAAATCTGTCGATCTTACGATTTCTGATCTCCACACATCCCACTGGAACTGATTCCAACTTCACTGGTACCGGAACTAGGACCAGAACTAGCCACAATAGAAGCTTCCAATTCATTGTTGGTTGCAAGTGTATGACTTGTGACTGAATCAAATGACGATGGAGCTTTTATAGTCCGAAAAGTCAACAGAATTTTATTTATATTTGTAATGTTCCATTTGTTCAAATAATCATGATAATGCAAAAATACAAAAATACAAAAATACAAAAATACAAAAATACAAAAATACAAAAATACAAAAATACAAAAATACAAAAATACAAAAATACAAAAATACAAAAATACAAAAATACAAAAATACAAAAATACAAAAATACAAAATACAAAATACAAAATACAAAATACAAAATACAAAAATAAAAATACAAAAAAATACAAAAATACAAAATACAAAATACAAAAATACAAAAATACAAAATACAAAATACAAAAATACAAAATACAAAATACAAAATACAAAATACAAAATACAAAATACAAAATACAAAATACAAACAAAAATAAAAATACAAAATACAAAAATACAAAAATACAAAAATAAAAATACAAAATACAAAATACAAAAATATAAAATACAAAATACAAAAATACAAAAACACAAAA
Source organism: Culex quinquefasciatus (assembly GCF_015732765.1). Taxonomy (NCBI): domain Eukaryota; kingdom Metazoa; phylum Arthropoda; class Insecta; order Diptera; family Culicidae; genus Culex; species Culex quinquefasciatus. Next base: position 43,044,539 of record NC_051862.1, read on the forward strand.
ATACAAAAATACAAAATACAAAAATACAAAAATACAAAATACAAAATACAAAATACAAAATACAAAAATACAAAAATACAAAAATACAAAAATACAAAAATACAAAAATACAAAATACAAAATACAAAATACAAATACAAAAATACAAAATACAAAAATACAAAATACAAAATACAAAAATACAAAAATACAAAAATACAAAATACAAAAATACAAAATACAAAAATACAAAATACAAAAATAAAATACAAAATACAAAAATACAAAAATACAAAAATACAAAAATACAAAAATACAAAAATACAAAAATACAAAAATACAAAAATACAAAAATACAAAAATACAAAAATACAAAAATACAAAAAAAAAAAACAAAAATACAAAAATACAGAAATACACAAGAACACAAGAACAACGAAAAATGTTAATCACTTTTATGATTATTTTTTTTATTTGCAATTTATTTCAGCAATAGTTTGCATTGAAAAACCACAATTTAACATTCATTAAGATTGAAAATTCTCCACTCGAAGGTGCTGCTATTGCACTCCGGATAAGCAGCCACCCAGTCGCCAATAATTTTCGCGTACAAGCAGTGATTAAATTTCACATTTTTAATGTAAAAGTATCCATCCTTGCTGGGGTAAATTCTCCACCAAGCCCCACCATCGTTGATGATCGTTTTAGGAATCCAAGTGAAAATATAGTTTCCATTCCATTTTTGCACCGATTCGAACATCTCTTCCTTTGTGCCGGCGTGCTTTATTGTGTACATGTCGTCCTTCACCTTCGTGATGATCCACGGCTCGCCCCATCTGTTGAACGACACGTGGCGACGATCCTTGTCATGGTGGTCAGATTTTATTAGCGCACCGGAATATGTCAATTCACGGTTATGGATCTTCACACATCCCGTTGGAACTTGGGCTAAAATAACGCAAGTTAAGTTTAGAATGAAAATTAAGGTTCTTACTCTAAGCATGGTTTGCTGATCTTGCTTACTGAACAAAGTGAAACCTGATCTTTGTTTTATACTGCTTTTTACTATTTTTTCTCATACAAAAAAATAAATCACCTGTTCAAACCACAAAGAAGAATTCAGTACAAACAAAACAATGTCAATTGATAGTTCTTTGTCCATGTGTTCAATTTTATAACGCCTGATTTTTCATAGGGATCATCCATAAACCACGTCGACACTTTTTTGAAATCCCAGACCCCGCCCCCCCTACTCTCACCCCTCGTGGACAACTTTTTTGTATGGAGCGTGGAAATTGCTGTCAAATGTGTGTTCGATGTTGTGCACATAACAAAATCGCAAATCATGTTTGATATCATTGGTTTTAACCAGTTTTAATCAATGATCAAAACAAAGCCGATCGCATACTGTTTTGAGTCAGCTTGGTCTCTCTGCGCAATTGGTCTCTCTGAGCCATTGCTGTATTGCCTGATTTGAGTGAGAGAGAGAGAGTGCAAAAGAGAGACTTTACAGTAGCGAATAGTGTGGAAATAACGAACGGTAGGAAATCTTTAGATCAGTTTTGCGTCGCGTTCGATTTGTGCTCGCGAGTGAATGGGTCTTTTTCTGAGCATTCAAGACCCTTGGCTTTAGGTTCCTTGGCCGACAAAAATCATATTTTATGGGAGGAGGATAGAGTAGTCAAAAAATTAGGACTTTCAAGATTTCAGTTCACTTTCGCAAAAAATATGACTTTGTGTCATTTTAACTGGGAAAACGTAAAAATAATAACGGTACTAATATTTTAAATTATATTTTCACAAAAAAACTGTAACCATCTTGGTAACAATGGTATTGAGGCTGAAATTTTTTTGATAGAATTTATTAATCTTTGCACTTTAAGTTGGATTTTGTCCGTGACGGAAACTTTTAGAGGATTTGTACCAGCCGTATTGTACTAACTTATTTTCAATGTAAACTTTAGCACTTGACAATCCTCCATTCATATTTGGCGGTATCGCACGACTCATAAGCCGCAACCCAGTCAGTACCTCCTTGCGTAAAGAGACAGTGAGAAAATTTAACATTTTTTATATGAAAGTACCCTGGATTGCCACTCTCCGTTATTTTCCACGACGCTCCTCCATCGTTTATGAGCGACTTTTTAATCCAAAGAAACACGTAATTGCCGTTGAACTTTTGCTGAGACTCGAATAATTCTTCGCCATGCTTATTGTTCCTTATTCTGAAGTTGGTCCCCTCAGCCGTTATGGTCCACGGCTGCGGATCCGTGCAGAACGATACGTGGCGCCGATCCTTGTCGTGAGTTGATATGGAATGGGCCAGGAATCTACCCTCGTGACGGTTCTTGATCGTGACACATCCCGTCGGGACATCTGCCGCCAGGGCCACTGCTAGTAGAACAAGTGCCAGAAATAGAGATCGTAAATTTTTCATTTTTGGAAAAAACTGCTTTTGATCGCAGCCAGTGTCGATAACAATCTTAAGTTTCACAAATTTATTTTCTTTTTATACGGGTTTTGCTCCACAGTTTTCAAGCCGATCAATAGTAATACAAAGTGCAACAATTTATTTTTTTTATTCAGCTGTTTCTACCAAACAGTGCAACGCTGGTTTAAGAATTCCAAATCCAAATCTTTACAGTTGCTGTATTTGCTCTTACTACGAGATTCATTAAATAGATTGGATACTTTGTAATCACTTTGTCATTCAAGTATCACAGTCAAATTGTTCGCTCTATAGCATTTCCTAGGCGTTCTCTAATGCGAGATTCTCGAAACTAGGTGTCCGAAGGCTTGAAACGGTGAGGCAACTCCTAACCAATTTTTACACCAAAGCTTCCATCCACCCCGGGATTTGAACTGACGACCTTTGGATTGTGAGTCCAACTGCCGTCCAGGTTAAACTGGGGCCAACATTTACTTCCCCATCCGATGGAAGGCATGGTCAGACAAATCCCGTCTCGAAAAATGCACCCGGACCTTCTGGGATCGAACCCAGGCCGACTTGGTGAGAGGCAACCACATTCACTCCTACATTACGGGTCCCGGTCAAAAGTTTTCTATATTTTGCTTTTTTGAACTTTGTTAAAACGACCTTCAGTTGCTGAGGCGAAGATTTAAAAACAAAAAAAAATGTGTTTTTGGTCTCACTCAAAAAACCCACCATTTTCTAATGTTTATATAACGCCCCGTTAGAAATGTTTTGCCAAAATCAATTTTTTGGTGGCTATATCTTGAAAACGGAGCACTTTATAAAAAAAAACTGTAAAGTTCTTTTCGATTGTAAATTAAATTTTACATTTATAAAATTACGTCAAATTTGCTTTGCATAAATTGAATTTTTTCCAAAAATCACTATTTTTACAAAAAAAAAAACATATAAAAAAACTAAAAAAAAAAGATTTTTAAAATAAATGCAATTTTTTTCCGTGTACCTATTTTTTCTGAATAGTCTTCAACAATACCTACAACTTTGCCGAAGACACCAAATTGATCAGAAAATTGACTCAAAAGTTACAGCTGTTTGAATATGTACGTACCATTTTTTATGGACAGCTGCCACAATTTTATGGAGAATTCTATGGGTGAACCAATAACACAAAATAGCATAGGGGTAATTCTCCGCCAACTCACACAGCAGTTGCCTCGACTCCTCTTCGATTTGCGTGAAATTTTGTCCTAAGAGGTAACTTTTGTCCCTGATCACGAATCCGAGGTCCGTTTTTTGATATCTCGTGACGGAGGGGCGGTACGACGCCTTCCATTTTGGAACATGCGAAAAAAGAGGTGTTTTTCAATAATAACAACCTCTTAGGACAAAGTTTCACGCAAATCGAAGAGGGGTCGGGGCAACTTTTCCCGATTTCGTGTGAGTTGGTAGAGAATTACCCATAAGAAAGACCCTCACAAAGTTTAAGCCGAATAAAAAAATACAAAAAATAAAAATTGGCGAAATCGGCCGATTTCGTAGAGAGTTGCTCACTAACCAACCAACCAACAAATCAACCCATTAGTGTTGAAATTGATTCTCTAAAAATTTCATGAAGAAAGTATTGTGCTATATTGCTCCTGTCAAAAGATACAGTGTATTTTTGGCTTGGAAATTACGTTTTAGACCAGTTTTGAGCACGCTGTATCTTTTGACAGGAGCAATATAACACAATACTTTCTTCATGAAAGTTTTAGAGAATTTTCTCAATTTCAACGCTATTGTGTTGGTTTGAACAAGGGGTTTCCAGCATCGTGTCAGACTGGTCACTAATCCGGAATTACTTGGAATTTGAGCAAGTAATTCTGTAATTCCAGATTTACTGAGTAATTCCGTAGTAATCCTGGTAATTTCATGATTCTTTTTTGTGAAAACATACTTCGGAAAATAATAAAATAATAGAAAATAACGGTTCAAAAGATAACATCGATAAACCATTTATGATTATATTTAATGCCTATTAATTTTCATTTAAGATACCATAGTTATAGCTAGTACAGTATCAATAGGATTTTGAGTAAGTAATTCAGTAATTCCAGAATTACTTCGCAATCCTGTAGTAATTCCTGTAGTTCTGGAATTACCTAGTAATTCCGTAGTAATTCGTGTAATTCCATAGTTATTCAGTAATTTGTGTATTTCCCATCAATACAAGTAACTACTAGTAATTCTTTAAAGGTAAATCGGCAGAATGCATTTTGCTTTTCCTTGCTGCCTTTTATGGTTGTAAGAAGTCAAAATCAGTTGTCAAACTGATTGTTCGATGATTTCCAAGCAGGACGTAAAATTTTCCCAGGTTTTAAGTTTCCGGGAAAACGGAAAAAGTATTTATATATTCCCGGGATGTTTTCGAAAAAGTAGTAAAATCTATGTTTTCTTATATTTGCTATATTTTTAAAGCTTTAAATTTATAGAATTAGCTCAATATTAATAATAGCAATCTTAACAAGGATAGCAGTTTTTAGATAGCTTAAACAATTTTTTGTTGTTTTCTGTTGTGCTTTGAATTTTATATGAACCACATTTCTAATTCAATTTAATTAATTATGTTATAAATTTAATTTTTTATTTATACAAGAACATGACCAAAACAGCTTACAAAATTGGTTTAAGATGTCTAAAAAACAAAAATGGCAACAAAGAAAATAGTACCAATTTATGTTAAATTTTAGAAAAGCTTAAACTTATAAATTGTAATACTAATGTAATTTCCAGGCCAAATAAAGATTTTTGTTTGATTCCGGGAATTGGGTCCTAAAATGAAGCTTAGATTGCTGATATTATAGTTTACAGCGATAAAGCTTATTATTCTGAGTACAATGACTCTTTGTACGACCACAAAGAGTTTGAAATGGATTTTTAAATCAATTTTAAAAAATTAGCCTCGCGGTCCTTCTTGACAGAAAAGCTCCTGCTTGACAGCTCGTTCCAAGGAGACCATAGTTGATCCATCGAAAAAATGTTGTCTTGCCAAAAAAAAATTTTGCATTAAAATGAAAAAAAGTGATCAGAAATGGTTTTTAATCGTGTTTTTTACCGTTGTACATAAAAATTGACATAGGGCTTTAGTACCCAATTCCCGTAAACATATAAAAATCCCAGGAATTTTGTGCCGGGAATTGGGTACTAAAGCCCTATGTCAATTTTTATTACAACGGTAAAAAACACGATTAAAAACCATTTCTGATCACTTTTTTTCATTTTAATGCAAAATTTTTTTTTGATAGACAACATTTTTTCGATGGATCAACTATGGTCCCCTTGGAACGAGCTGTCAAGTAGAACCTTTTCTGTCAAGAAGGACCGCGAGATTATTTTTTAAAAAATTGATTTAAAAATCCATTTTAAACTCTTTGTGGTCGTACAAAGGGTCATTGTACTCAGAAAAATAAGCTTTATCGCTGTAACAAATAATATCAGCAATCTAAGCTTCATTTTAGGAACCAATTCCCGGGTTGGACGCACTGTTGCCAAGTTTGGTTTTGTGTATTTGACAGCTGTCAGTCGATCCAATTCCAAAGACTTTTCGCAATATGCTGGAAGCTAGGCATTAATTCCAAGTTATTTTTATAAATTTGAGCAATTCTGCGTGATTTCTGGAAATCCCAAGTAATTCTGGGAAATCATAGTAATTCGTGACATATTGCCAGTAATCCTGGTAATTCCATTCAGACTGGTCAGTAATCCTTGATGTTGGGTTTGAAAACTTTAGTGGAAAATAAAAATGATAAAAATCAAAGTGTGGACGCACCAATCGCTTCCAAATTTCGGGGAGTTTTTTTGAGGGCCAAAGCAACCGAAAAAAACATGTTCTGAAAAATCGACCTTCTCGAGCCGTCCTAATAGACATAAAGCATAAAAGCTTGTGTTTGTGTATAGCAGTGCGTTTTAGGGACAAAGATTTGTATTTTTTAGCGAAAAATTTTCAAAAATCACTCCGCAAAACGAGCCAAAAAAGTAGCTCAAAAACATGAGATTTTTTTACAATGTGACGTAAACAAAAAATATTGGGGTAATTCTCCACCAACTCACACAGCAGTTGCCCCGATTCCTCTTCGATTTGCGTGAAACTTTGTCCTAAGTGGTAACTTTTGTCCCTGATCAAGAATCTGAGGTCCGTTTTTTTATATCTCGTGACGGAGGGGCGGTACGATCCCTTCCATTTCTGAGCATGCGAAAAATTAGGTGTTATCAATAATTTGCAGCCTGAAACGGTGATGAGATAGAAATTTGGTGTTGAAGGGACTTTTATGTAAAATTAGACGCCCGATTTAATGGCGTACTCAGAATTTCGGTTTTTTGTTTGGAAAACCGCAATAACTTGTGATGTTTGTAAGCAAACCCCTTATGTTTATGCATCAAAATTTTTGTTATTGTCTGCTCTACAACTTTGTAGAACATTGATATACTCTAAAAAATTACTCTGCAAAGTAAGAAAAAAAAAAGAAATTTTAAAATGAAAAATTTTGTTCGAAATGAAAAAATGACCCTTCTGGGTCAATGTAGATTCGAAAAGAACTCCAAACTTTCCTTAAATTGACATGTCCAAAAAAAATTACAGTCGGGCTACGGAAAACGGGAGAGTTTTTAAAACTTTTTTAGTGTATTTTCGATGAAGAATACGTTTTTTCGGAATTCTGAGTACGCCATTAAATCGGGCGTCTAATTTTACAAAAAGTCTCTTTGACTCACAATTTCTATCTCATTACCGTTTCAGGCTGCAAATTATTGAAAACCACCTCTTTTTTCGCATGCTCAAAAATGGAAGGGGTCGTACCGCCCCTCCGTCACGAGATATCAAAAACGGACCTCAGATTCGTGATCTGGAATAACAAAGTTTCACGTAAATCGAAGGGGAGTCGAGGTAACTTTTCTCGATTTCGTGTGAGTTGGTAGAGAATTAATCCATATGGGACAAACTAATGAAGCAAAATGGCTTTTTTGTCGAATCGAATGACCAAAAACTCAGAGAATTGCTCAGGAATAACCCTTGTTGCCACTGCCATAAATCTGAGACCCTCCAGTTTTGACACTGCTCTTCGGGATCCACGTGATCAAGTAGTTACCTTTCCAGCTCTGCTCGGACTCGTACAGCTCTTCGTTCAGCTTTGCGTACCTAACTCTGTAGCTGGATCCAAGTTTTGAAATTTTCCACTGTTCTCGAAACTTTTGATACGTTACATCTGAGATTGACCGATTTTTATTTATTGGTAATGTATGCACTCATAGACCGTCTGTAAATATTTTACGCAATTTTATAAAATAGTACAATTTTCAATCAAAATTCAGCACTTTTCAATCGCCCACTCATGCCGCCAGGTATTACAACCCGCATCAGCAGCCATCATATTATCCACATTTAGGCACTTCAAACAGTGGTTGAACTTTTTATTCTTCAACATAAAGTACCCCGGACTGCTCTGGTAGATGTGCCACGAAGCACCACCGTCGTTGATCAACCTTTTCGGAATCCAGGTGAAGATGTAGTTCCCGTTGTAGCTTTGGACGGACTCGAACAAATCTTCCCCGAGCTCTTCGTGCTTGAGTTTGTAATGGTTGGGATACTTTTCGTCCTTGTAGATGGTCCACCGTTCCGGATTTTTTGTGCGGGACGTCACATGGCGTCGATCGGCATCGTGCTTCAGGTCGGACTTGACCAGATATAAGGCCATCTGGTGATTTTTAAGCTTTACACAACCCTCGGGAATTTGATCAGCCAGGACAGCTGGGAATAACATGATCATAAGACACAATATCATTGTACAGATCCTCATGGTTAGTTCTTACTAGCATTATTCTGAATTAGCTTCATATTTATAATAATATTCTGTTAAGAGATGATGCATAAACTAATCAATTACAGACTTATGTCGCAAGCATCTTGTTTTCACTCCGTAGATGCATTTTGCTGGAAGTAGTTGTCGTTATTTGATCAACTGGCAAGTTACTTTTGCAATAAAACATGTTTTACTTTGTAATCTAGCAGGGATGTAGGCTTTTATTTCAGATTTTGATTAACACCTTGAAGATGATTCAATTTTCCACTTGAATTCGTTGCCTTCACACTCTTTGTAAGCGCCTATCCAATTTCCATACGGCTTCGAATGCAAACAGTGTTCAAATTTTTCATTTTTGATGTAGAAAAACCCTTTTTCATCACTTTCGTATATGTACCACCCTCCACCGCGAACCATATTCTTCGGAATCCACGTAAACACGTAATTCCCATTATAGTACTGTTCAGACTCGTACAATTCTTCGCCTAGTTTTGCATTTTTTATCCTGTAAAGATCTCCAAGTTTCTGCAGCATCCACGGCTCGGCATATTGGCCGTACGTGACGTGGCGTCGATCGTTATCGTGCTTGCTAGAGGTATCGAGATAGTAACCACAAACACGATTCTCGAACGTGACGCAGCCGGTTGGAAACTCTCCTGCCAGAGCAGCATGAACCAGAACTAGAATTGGACCAAATAGTTGGAAAATGCTCATGTTAAGTAACTCCTGCTTTCAGAACTAAAAAAATATTATTGAGAATCTTTGTTTAAAACAGCTAAATATTTTTAAATAACTTGATTTTGAGAATTAGTGAATGTATTGCTTTTTATACAGCTCATATGTTGACAATGTTAATAACTTCGCTATAAATCACAACACTTGCTTCAATATGCTCAAATGCAGGGCTGTCCAACCTATGGACCGTGAACCAGATCGGGTTCATCCATATAGTACGTCATGCAGAAATCAGACAAAATTTACATTTTATGTTTAAAATAGCGAATTATAATATGTAATAATTACTGTTGCTTTTGAATTCAAATATTTTTGTAATCCATCTGACGTTTTTAATTTGGGTTGAGTTTGTTTTTATTTTTCAAATCTGAATCAATATTTTTCAGAACCATTTTTTTAAATTGAAAAAAAATACACCAGAATACAAAATTAAACAAAACAAAATTTAAATTTCCAATGGTTTTGAATGCATTGTGGCCGCTGTAAACAATTTTCAAAGATCACGTCATGTAAACGAATGTAATCAATCCTTGAAAAAAAGGCAGTGTCCCTTTCCCTTTTTGATATCTGTGCCGAAACTGTCGAAGTTATTTGAAATTCAACCCTGTTTCCATTTTTTTAATTAAAAGTAATATCAAAATTCCAAATTTCAGAATAGGCCAAAAACTTAGACCAAATTAAGCGTAGTCCTACGCCATTCCGGTTATGTCTGTGACATAACTACAGTCGACTCTCTGGTTGTCAATGTCCAAGGGACCGTCGAGGAAGAGAATCATCAGTTTACAGAACGATTCAAAATGAAGACTCGATTGAAAATATTTTTTTCTTGATACCCAGCTATGGGAGAGCATCATGGCAACGTCCAGCAAACAAAAACAAACCAATGTCAAACACCCTTCAAAGCTTCGTTTTGCAAAGAAAAATGTCTATGCAAGCCATAAGATAGTAACAATATTGACAATCGGAAGAGATTTTTAAAGCAAACAGAATCCAAGGGACCGTCGAGGAAGAGATCCTTCAAGCAAGAGAAAATATCGAGGAATAAAGCCAATCGAAGTATGCAGTTTGAAGGGACTGAAGAATTCATCGATAGATGGAGCAATATTGATATCAAGAAGATCGATAGCCAGAGAGTCGACTGTACTTTGACTTTTGAACAGGCTGGATTTGAGAACGGTTTGATTTTCGTTAAGGATAATGATGATGACAATAATAACGAATTTAAATATTTTTTTGCTTCAGCCAACTAGACATTTTAATTTAACTGCCAGTTTGATTTTAAAAGAAAAATACGATTAATTCTCCGGTTTTCCTCAGTTCAAGCCTCGGTTTAACATCGAAAATTGAAGTTGAACATTTTTGCAACCAATATTTCGATGTTTTGAAAAAATCAGTATTGATTAAAAAATTCATAACTGAGTCAAAGATTTTTAGCCCATTCTGGAATTTTCTGTAAAGTTGGCATTTGGTGTCCCCTAAAACATATCAGAAAATGAAAAAAATACTAAAAATGGAAAGAGAGAGAAATTGACATAATAGAAGAGCGAAAGAATTGGTGTTATGGTTGCGTCGGAGACATGGAACAAATGTCATACGATTACCCAGTAGAAACAGATCACGTTCTAAGAGGTCGCCTCTCAGCACGGTGGTTTGGTTCCGTTGGCAGATCGGTGATGCGTTCTCACGGTATGAGATAGAACGGGGTTCAATTCCCCGGCGGAATACAGTGCACAATTTTTTCGCTAATCAACTTCTTTATTCAATGTTTATCACTTTCCAATGTTTCTCACCATGAGACATGTGTTGCTCTAATACTAAAAATAGTTTTTTTCGCAAATCAAGTTTTAGTGACAATAAGGCCGTTGCAAATATTTTTCATAGTTTATGTCCCCCCTCACTTCTAAATCGGCCTGAATAATCGGAGGGCAAAAAAATATTTTTCGAAATACTTCAAAATTTTAATGAAAATGAAAAATGAATCAACTGAAAACTAGTAAAAATACATTTGAGCAATTCTCTACCAAAACCGGAAATGGATTTTATTCGATTTTTTTTATTTGGCTCAAACTTTGTGGGGGTCTTCTCTATGACCAAATATGCTATTTTGTTTCATTGGTTCACCCATACAAGTCTCCATACAATTTTGGCTGCTGTCCATACAAAAAAAGGTATGTAAATATTCAAAAAGCTGTAACTTTTGAGTGAACTTTCTGATCAATTTGGTGTCTTCGGCAAAGTTGTAGGTACAGACGTGCCTCGGTTTAGCACCGCATATGGGGGATGCAAAACCGAGGCGTGCATAACCGAGGCACAGAGCTTATGGGATTTTGGCTATATGGGAGACATTGGCTTTAATCGTACGAAAAATCATGCAAACATCAAAAATTATAGTGTTTTGGAATCGGGATGATGTCAGCTATCCATTAAAATTATTATGTCATGAAAGTTTTCACAAAAATACGTATTTTTCCTGTATTTCGAAAATGCATATTTTTTTCCTAAAGAAACCAACAATATATTGTAATTGCAAAATGGGTATCAAATGATCAGGGTTTTTTCATACATTTCGAATGTAATAACAACATTTTTAGAAAATACTGAAAATTATCACAAAACTACGGATTTTCGAAAAAATACTCAAAATTTCCATTATTACAATATGGGTATCAAACGATCGGAATTTTTTCATACATTTCAAATGTAATAACAACATTTTTAGAAAATACTCAAAATTTTCACAAAACTACGTATTTAAAAAAAAACTCAAACTTCAATTTTTACAATATGGGTATCAAACGATCGGGATTTTTTCATACATTTCGAATGTAATAACAACATTTTTAGAAAATACTCAAAATTTTCACAAAACTACGTATTTTCGAAAAAATACTCAAAATTTCGATGTTTGCAATAATGGGTATCAAACGATCGGGATTTTTTCATACGTTTCGAATGTAATAACAACATTATTAGAAAATACTCAAAATTTTCACAAAACTACGAATTTTTGAAAAAAAGTACTCAAAATTTCCGGTTTTACAATGTGGGTATCAAACAATCGGGATTTTTTCATACATTTCGAATGTAATAACAACATTTTTAGAAAATACTAAAAAATTTCACAAAACTACGTATTTTCGAAAAAATACTTAAAATTTCCGTTGACGATAAAAAGAAACAATTAATGAAAAAAACTCAACCATGTAATACTCATATTGTAAAAAACTGAAATTTGGGGTATTTTTTTTTAAAACGTAGTTTTGTGAAAATTTGGATATTTTCACAAATTTGTGTTAAAACTTTTGAAATGTATAAAAAATCCCGAACATTTGATACCTCTTGTGAAAACCGGAAATTTTGAGTATTTTTTTTCAAAAATATGTAGTTTTGTGAAAACTTTGAGTATTTTAATTTTTTTACTTTCGAAATGTATGAAAAATCCCGATTGTTTGATACCCATATTGCAAATATTGAAATTTCGAGTATTTTTTTTTTGAAAATACGTAGTTTTGTGAAAATTTTGAGTATTTTCTAAAAATGTTGTTATTACATTCGAAATGTATGAAAAAATCCCGATCGTTTGATACCCATATTGTAAATATTGAAATTTTTACTATTTTTTTTTTGAAAATACGTAGTTTTGTGAAAATTATGAGTATTAAAAAAAAATGCTGTCATTAAATTCGAATTGCATGAAAAAATCAAGATCGTTTGATACCCACATTGTAAAAACGGAAATTTTGAGTACCTTTTTTCAAAAATTCGTAGTTTTGTGAAAATTTTGAGTATTTTCTAAAAATGTTGTTAATACATTCGAAATGTATGAAAAAATCCCGATTCTTTGATACCCATACTGTAAAAATTAAAATTTTGAGTATTTTTTCGAAAATACGTAGTTTTGTGATAATTTTCAGTATTTTCTAAAAATGTTGTTATTACATTCGAAATGTATGAAAAAATCTCGATCGTTTGATACCCATATTGTAAAAATTGAAATTTTTAGTATTTTTTTTCGAAAATACGTAGTTTTGTGAAAGTTTTGAGTATTTTCTAAAAATGTTATTGTTACATCCAAAATGTATGAAAAAAAAACCTGATCATTTGATACCCATATTGCAATATCAATATATTTTTGGATTCTTTAGAGAAAAAATATGCATTTTCAAAATACAGGAAAAATACGTATTTTTGTAAAAATTTTCATGAAATTATAATTTTAATGGATAGCTGATATCATCCCGATTCCAAAACACTATAATTTTTGATGTTTGCATGAATATTCATAGAATTATAGCCAATGTCTCCCATATAGCCAAAATCCCATAAGCTCTGTGCTTCAGTTAAGCACTGGGCCGTGCTTAACCGAGGCAGCTGAACGGTGCAAAACCGGGGCAGTGCAAAACCGAGGCGTGCAAAACCGAGGCATGACTGTATTGTTGAGGACTTTTGAGAAAAAATAGGTACACGGAACAAAATTGCAGATTTTTTATTTTTTTTTTTCACTAAAACTCAATTGCGCAAAATATGCATTTTTTGATTTTCGATTTTTTGCCTTCCTCACTGAGCTAAGGCTATAATCCTGCTCTAAAAATGAACTTTTTATTAAAAGCTCGAAGACCCACCTTCATGTATACATACCGACTCAGAATCGAAAACTGAACAAATGTCTGTGTGTGTGTGTGTGTATGTGTGTGTGTGTGTATGTGTGTGTGTGTGTGTGTATGTATGTATGTGTTCAAAAATCTTGCCAAGTTTTCTCAGCACTGGCTGAACCGATTTTGATCGAACCAGTTGCATTCGACTTGGTTTAGGGTCCCATACATCGCTATTGAATTGTTTGAAGTTTCGATAAGTAGTTCAAAAGTTATGTATAAAAATGTGTTTTCACATATATCCGGATCTCAATTATATGCATGTAAACGATGTCCGGATCCATCATCCGACCCATCGTTGATTAGATAATCAAGAGACCTTTCCAACGAGTCCACAACATTGAAGATCTGGCAACCCCGTCTCGAGTTATGACCACTTAAGTGATATTTATGTACTTTTTTGAAGCCGGATCTCACTTAAATGCATGTAAACAATGTCCGGATCCATCATCCTACCCATCATTGGTTAGGTAATCGAGAGATCTTTCCAACGAGTCTACATAATTGAAGATCTGGCAACCCTGCCTTGAGTTTTGACCACTTAAGTGATATTTATGTACTTTTTTGAAGCCGGATCTCACTTAAATGTATGTAAACGATGTCCGGAACCATCATCCGACCCATCGTTGGTTAGGTAATCAAGGGACCTTTCCAACGAGTCCACATAATAGAAAATCTGGCTACCCTGTCTCGAGTTATGACAAGTTAAGTTATATCTGTGTACTTATTTTTCTGAACCTAAAAAAATAGCTGAAATATGTGTCCAAACCACTCATATTACCCATTGTTGGTAAAAAGTGAGGAAGGCATCAACCACACAGGTGGATTAAGTTAGTTTTTTGAAATTTTTTAGGGGACAAAAATCCGCAACTTTTGAGTCATAGATAAATATGGTCAAAAAATCTGCCGCCAAGTTATGAATTATTGAAAAAATAGTGATTTTTGGAAAAAAAATAAAGTTTCATGCAAAAACAAGTTTGAGATTATTTTTTTTAAGCAAAATTGAATTTGCAATCGAAAAGTACTTCACAGATTTTTTGATAAAGGGCTCTGTTTTCAAGATATAGCCACCGAAAGATTGTTTTTAGCGAAATATTTGCAGTTTTCAATTTTTAAAAATAGTGACCATGAAAAGTTCAGAAAATTTGCTATTAAATTGTCTAAAAGACATTGAAGATTGGACCTCGGGTTGCTGATATAGAGCCGCTTAAAGAAAAAGAAACACGAAAATTGAAGTTTTCTAAATTTCACTAAAACAACCCACCATTTTCTAATGACGATATCTCAGCAACATTCGTGAAATTTAAATTAAGACTACGTTTTAAATGGGCGTAATATTCAATGCATGGCCCTTTTAAAATGTTAGTCTTGATTTAAAAAAATCAAAAAAATTTTTTCGAAAAGATTTTTTTTCATGTACCTATTTTTTCTCAAAAGTCTTCAACAATACTTACAACTTTGCCGAAGACACCAAATTGATTAGAAAATTTACTCAAAAGTTACAGCTGTTTGAATATTTACATACCATTTTTGTATGGACAGCAGCCAAAATTGTATGGAGACTTGTATGGGTGAACCAATGACGCAAAATAGCTTATTTGGTCATAGGGAAGGCCCCCACAAAGTTTGAGTCAAATAAAAAAATACAAAAAAAATGGTCGAAATCGGCTGATTCCGTAGAGAGTTGCTCATTTTTTTGTGTTTATAATGAAATTTAGCATGTTTGAACTTCTCTGAAAACATTTGAAATTTCCATGAAATACCAATGTACAGTCAAAAGTTTTATTTCGCGAAAAAAATATTCCGTCAATATCGATATATATTTTAAAAACTAATGGCTGGAAAACAATTGGCAGCGTGTAAAATGCATTTAAAACACTTTTTTCATGCAAATGTTGAATCATAGGCCTGTAATTTTAATTTTTATATATTTTTAAATCCCTCTCCCCCTACGACTTTGGTCAGAGCCGAGGGACATAAACTTCAAAAAATATTTGCAACGGCCTAAGTGAAATTAAAAATCACAAAAAAAAGTTTATCGTGTATATTTTTTCAGTGCATTTCTTATCTATATCTGCAACTTTGACCAAGACACCAAATCGATCAAAAAAATCCTTCAAAAGATAAAGATTTTTGAATTTTTATACATCATTTTTGTATGGACAGCTGCCAAATTTGTATGGAAAATTAAATGAACAAACAAATGATGCAAAATGGTTTCTTTGGGCATACCGAAGTTTTTTTTGTCCAAAATTCCAAATTTATCTCAATTCTTCCTGAACCATTCCTTAACGCTCATCATCGGCGTCTCTTGGGACATCATTTGGGTCAGCAATGGAACCTTTATTCTCAAGATCAAAAAGTTTAATCATTGCCTGTGGACCAAAGGAGTCGACGGCTGGGTTAGTGCTTATGGAAGCTGCTAGGAAGACAGGTAGTGTTGATGCTGCTCTGTTTTAAGGAGACAAGGGAAATTCTCCACGGTGTCCCCAAATAAGTTTCACCTGGAGTTGGATGGTTTAAAGCTAAAAAGCTATCGTGTGGATTGCAGTTTTGGAACGGAACCCCGCCGTGAGCTCATCGCTTTCAAACAATTTCAGAAGTCCAGATCCTTCTCGTTGGGGGCAGATGGGAATCAAATAAAACACAGCAATTAATACTTACAAAGTACATTGCTTTATTTAAATTTCATCACGATTTTAGTTTCAACAGTTGTGACCTGTCTACAAAATCTACGAATTACTCTGCCCTTAACCACACTGATCTATGTGCCATTCAAACATTTCATCATTATAATTGCACGGATAAGCGCTGATCCAGCTGCCGCCTTTCGCCATCAAACAGTGGTTGAATTTCACATTTTTTATAAAAAATTTACCACCTTCGGCCCTCAAAAAGTTCCACTGGGCAGCGCTGCCCTTGTCCGTCTTTGGCTTCCAAGTGAAAATGTAATTCCCGTTGTAAGTCTTGTCCGACTCGTACAGCTCCTCGTCCAGCGTGTCCAGCTTGATCTTCCAGTAAAATTCACCATCCTTCACGATGTGCCACCGCTGGTACGGGATGCCTTGTGCAACGTGGCGTCGTTCCGAGTCAAAGTCGCTGGATTTGATCAACCATTCCCACCAGTGTGCGTTTTTAATCTTGACACATCCCAGAGGTACGTAGGCCAGAGCCACTTGAACAAGCATCAGAACCAAACTCAGCAAAACCGCACCGTTCATCGCTGTTTCTTTGATGAACTCAGCACAATTGACTTGGGAACACTTCTTTTTTACCCTCTTTTGTGATACTTTGTTTGTTAAAAATACAATTGATTCAACAGACTGTGGGGAAATTGCATTGGTATTGAAACATGTGAATATTGATTAATGCAGTATTTTATATTTTGCAACCATTTTATTTTGTAATTTTCCGTTACTGACTGGAAACTTTACAGAAAAATGAAAACAGAGCATAATCATCTGTTTTCACTATTCTTATTTTTTTTTCTCTTTAATGTTAAGAGAAAAAATAATGTTAAAAGAAGAGTACTTCTGTAGAATTTTTTATTAAAGAGATTTTGAATTCTGTATTAATTAATTTCCCATATTGTTTTGGTCACCGAGAAACGAAACTATTGGCACTACGCCCCCCGGGGCATGGCCTTCCTCTAACGTGGGATTTCTGCTCCAGCGCCTCTGACGAGACAGGAGAAACCGGGACCGACGTTTTACTTCACCATCCGATAGAAGCTCAGTGGATAAGGCGGGAATCGAACCCGCGTCTCATAGCATCATCGGGATCGGCAGCCGAAGCCGCTACCCCTGCGCCACGAGACCCACCGTCACCGAGAAATGATACTTATTAATTTTAATCGGATTTTTTCGGTGAAAACTGACACCAATTTTAGAAGAAAGATGATGGCCCTTCGCTGACTTAGTTTTCCGTCCTTTATATCTTCTTCTATGACTCTTAGTCGTTCTGTCCACCTAAAATTTCATCATCTTTCTTCTAAAATTTCTGTCAGTTTTCACCGAAAAAGCCCGATTAAAATTGATTAGCATTAATTGATTTGGATAACAACAACATTCTAACAATTTTGTTTTTTTTTAACAATAAGTTTTTGTCACTTCAGTGTCAAGATACATCCATTTTTGTTAATTAAAAATGTGCCTTTATGAAAACTCAATTTTATCACTTACATCACTGTTTCGGCATTTCATATGTTTCCAAACCTTTTGCATTGTTTTATAACAGAAATTTACAAGCAAAATCGATAGTTGTCCCTATGATTCCGTCGTGCTATCATGTCGTACACCCTAACCAAAAATCATGATTTTCTGAGATCAATATCCCACTTTTCATACGAATTTTTCAGTTCAACCATTTTTATGGTTGTAGTACCTGAACTCAAAAAATCGTATGAAAAGTGGGAACGAGAGCACGCAATGCAAACAATAACAAACACGTTTTGTTTGGTTGACCGTTCTGTACATTGCCTTGAAGTTTGGTTGAATTTGGTTGCCGGAGTCCCGAGTTATAATTGAACATGTTTAGGTAGTCGAGCTCGTACCTGCGTCAAACGCGTCCTGACCTGAAATCCATCAATTTTCAGGGAGTGCCAAGATAGCACGACAAGATTGAAACTACTTTCATGTGTAAAGTGACAAAAATGCACGGAGTTTTTTTTCGGATTTCGTTGAATATCTCAAGATTGAAATCGAATTTTGGGGATCTCTGAAGTTTGACCTTCACTATCAGATGAGGCATTGTGACCTGGATAAAATGGCGTTCTTAACTCAATTTGGCCCAAAATGCACATACGACAAGTTAGCACGACGGCGATGATGTGACGTAAGTGCCATTACGATGAAATGCTTTGGTAAAACAAAATCATTTTTTTTTCAAGATTTTTATGAAAAAATATTACTAAAATAAAAAAATATTTTTATTTTTAAAATAAAAGGAATTTTTGTCAAAATATGAAAAAAGTGTGCTTTTATTTTACCAAAGGCGGTTAATTTAAAATGCATTTCTTCATATTGGCGCTTACGTCACGTAGCAAAATCAATGAAAACTTTCGTTTCGTTAGTAAATTGCTGTTATAAAACAACACAAAAGGTTTGGAAATATATAAAACGCTGGCAGTAGCCGTAACAGTGGTGTATCTTATAAAATAGAGTTTTCTTAGGGGATTTTGAAAATTATGTTTTACTATAGTGGCTGATGTGGCAAAAAAACTGATTGTTCAAAAAAGCAAAATTGTTCAGAAAATTTGTACCTACAAGAGTATGGTATTGGTTTCGGTGCCAAATTTTTTTAGATGGATTTTTGAGAGATATTCGCAAGAAAATTCGGCAAAAAAATCAACTTTAGCATGCTGTCGTTTTAAAAATAACGGCTTCCTGGTGAAATACGTGACAATTTTGACGCATTTTTCAAGGTTTTAGAACTAAATATTATAATTTTTATATGAAAACACCAATTTTCAGTAAATCGCGAATTCTAAACGATTTTTGATAATTTTTCGTTGCATGAAACATTTTTCCTAAGGCAAAAACCTGCGAGCCTGAAGATTTCCGCCACATCGCCTTTTGTGGCACACACTAGTGTCCATTAGGGTGACAAGAAAAATTATAAAAATCCTAAAATCGTGAACCCACGTTTTAAAAAATGTATGGAAAATGAAGACTTTCTGTAATTTTTGTTCTCGTGGATCAAACTTTGTTGCTGCTCAGGTATTCCAAAACGTGGGTTTTATAGAAAACCCAGATGTTTGGGCATAAAAATATAGGAAATGTTATGCCCTTTCCATACTCTATCCAAAAACTCAGTTTTAACTTGATTTCCAAAATGTTCAGCTAGAAACCCATACGGTTTGAAATCACTTTTCTTAAAGTTTAAGACATTGTGTTGATATGTATTACAATGTTTTTTTATCTGGTCATATAAAAATATAACTTTCAAACATTATCAACAAACAAAGCTTGGTATTTTATACATCTTGAATAAACAAAATATCAGAGTATAACAATGATAGCAGAATGGAAAGTTATTCAGTCCAGTTTCAGTGTGACATAATTGTTCAAAATGAAAGGTTTCCCAAGAGTGTTTCGTTTCCTGGCAGTATTGACATCTGCTGCCCTGGCAAATCCTTGGGGCGGACCTGGAGCGTGCGTGCATTTGATCAACGTTTACTTGGAGAAGCCGCTGCTCAGCTCGGATTACAACCATGACGCTGATCGACGCCATGTGACGGTCCTCCGAACCAAAAGCCAAAACTGGGTCATCACACCGGACGAGAGATATCCGGACCATTACAAAATCAAGCACAAAAATCTGGGTGAGGAGCTGTTTGAATCGGAACAGAACTGGAATGGAAATTACGTGTTCACCTGGATTCCGAAGACGCTCATCAATGACGGAGGGGCCTCGTGGAAAATCATTTGGATCAGCGATGGAACGTATCTCATCAAAAACAAAAAGTTTAATCATTGCTTGTGGACCCAAGGAACGGATAACTGGGTCGGTGCTTATGCAGGCTGCGATAACTCGCATTATTATTGGAAAATTCATAAGATACCCTGTGCAATAGGAGAAACGTGAAAGGTGCAATGAATAAAAAGTGCTGACCAGTTTTGGGTCACCTTCCATTTTTTTCTCAATAGATTCCTTCGAAACTATTTAAAGTCACGTTAATAAAATAAACAACAACCTTCGAAACTATATATATTGTTTTAGTATTGTTTTCGAAAAGATCGGAAAATTTTCACGAATGTTTCATATTTTAACATTCACAGAAAAAAATAATGTAAATTTGGAAGCTGTAATTTTGGAAGGTTGAATATTACCTCTTTTATGATGTAATTTTACCTCAATTTAGACTGAAAAAGTGACATTACACCAGAAAAGTGGTAAAATTACACATTTCCAGAGGTAAAATTACACCTTTCTTCTGACATAAAAGATGTACCCCTTCCCAGATGTAATATTACCATGATTTTTTTTTCTGTGTTGTTAAACGGACCATTAGTTGCTGAGATATTGACATTAAAAAATTGTGGTTTGTTTGGGTGAGACTTAAAAAACAACAATTATCCTGTTTTTAATCCTTTGCATGGCAATACCTCAGCAACTTAGGGTCGTATCACCAGTGTTCAAAAAAGCAAAATATAGAGAATTTTCTCAGCTTTTCAAAAATATTTGTTTCAAAAGTGAGCAAACATATGCACTACACAGCAAAAAAAATCTGTGTAAAATCGCATGCTAAAGCATGCACTTCACCTTTGTGAGCAAAAGCATGTAATATCTAATCTAATCTAATCTAACACAAACGCAGCCAGTCCGATGAAAGCATGCTGGAAAGTCTTGTGATTAGATTACGCCCCAAGCACTTTTCTTGTCAATATTGATAATTACAGTACATCCGAGAACACCCGAAAATGTATTGCAAGAATTAAAGCGGCCAGCACTACTGCGTTGTGTTTACTGCAGAGAGGATTCTGAGAACGGATCACATTTCACAGAATCTACAGGGGAGAAGGGATGCGTGGACATACCGTATCAAACGCTCCGATTTATGATTGCAGTGGTGTTGTGTAGGGTGTGTTAAGTGTAATAATACATAATTATTAATTTATATTCAATTTATAATGAGTTACCTGCATACCCTGCTGAAAACAATATTTGGTTATGAATGGAGACGCATAAAGAACAGAAGCAGAATGATAAAGATAGTTAAAGTTAAAAAAATAATTGACTTTAAAACATGAAGGTAGAAGAATTGAATTAGGATTTTACATGAATAAATATAACGAAGAAAAGAATGAACGAAAACTAAGAGTAGTAGGAGAAAAGTCAAATAATTCATAAATTCTTTGAAAAGGATGCACTGCTCAGGATGTCCCGGACGCGCAAGATCGTGAAACCGAGTCTCATTAAAACTGGACCTAAACTAGAAGCGGCTTTTTCAGGATAATCCTTCGCCGACAAAATATCACAGCAACAGCATCCACTTTTGATAACGATTAACCTAACGCTCACTGTTTCTCACGCTTTTCCATTTATCGCGTTGAACGGTTCGAATTTCACTACTACAAGATTGAAGCTTGAATATCTACCCCCTGTGACGAAACGAGATGGCGATCTCCTGCGATGAAAAGAGGTACGATTTGGACTTGCATCCGAGTTATCGCAGAAAGTTTTATAAAACCTATGCCCATTGAAAAAAATGTCTCCGGAACGACGGAAAATGGAACAGCGCCGAAGCAAATGTCAAATGGCGTGAAACCCCAAATGAAAACTTTTTTTTAAATTTAATTTTTTGTGGATAATCTTTAAAATTAGGCAAACACTTCACTTGATACCCATAATATGAACTTTAAATAAAATGTTAACACCAAATTTACACCGCAGAGTCACGCCAACTTCGCATAAATCGTACCGAAATGAAGAGCAATAAATGAACGAATCGACGCGTTTCGTATACACGGAAACTCCCTTGTGCGCAAAAGCATGTAATATTTTATGAAAAAACGTGTACACAAAAAGCATGTACTGAAGAAAAAAAATCAGGTCTGCTCATCCCAAAAATAACATCAATCTCGCCGCTGTTTTAATGATTGGATCAATGCCAATGTAACAATAGGTTTTCCGTACTCCGTATACTGTGTTAACTGCATACGATGTATGGGGAACCTAGACCTACATCGGTGAAGAACCAACTTTAGACATAGCGGCGAGATAGCCGAGAGGGTTGGGGCGTTGATTTGGTAATCTGAATATGTCTTTCACCGGGTTGATGTTATTTTTGGGGTAAAGTTTTCTCATACAATATTACATGCTTTTTCTCACAAAGGCGATGTGCTTGCTTTTCATGCGATTTCACCATCGGATTTTTAAAAACTGCGACTGTTTTCAAAAAAGTTACCTCGAAATGGATTAAATTTGAAAACGGTGCACTTTATCAAAATTTCACTTCAGTACTTTTTGATTGCAAATTCGAGTTTACATCGAAAAATGAAGTTAAAAAAAATTTGCGACAAATATTTCGATTTTTTGGAAAAATCAGTATTGATTCAAAATTCACAACTTGGTCCAAGATTTTTTTGTATAACCTAGAAATTTCTGAAATGTTGGCATTTGATGTCCCTTAAACCTATCAAAAAATAAAATAAATTAAGAATAGTGTTTTTATTGAAAATTAGTGACAAAAATTAAATAAAAAATCATCAAAAAAATTTACCGTGTACCATTTTTTTCAGTGTAGTCCTTATCGATATCTACAACTTTTCCGAAGACACCAAAACGATCAAAAAAGTCCTTCAAAAGATACAGATTTTTGACTTTCCAAACATGATTTTTGTATGGACAGCTGCCAAATTTGTATGGAAAATTATATGGAAATAAAGCAGTGTAGTAAAAATTTTTAGAACAACTAAATTTATGTTTTGAATTTTTTCCACATTTATCGGATTGCTATGACATTGTTTGACGATCTGTAGGCTTAGTGATTTTTCACGCTCGAAAATTGCAAATTTCACGGGGACCTCAATTTTAAAACACCAAATTTCACGCAAATTTCGCGGAACGTGAAAAAAGTTAAAATAACTCTGAAAATCTTATGTTTAAATCACTAAAACTACTTTTTACGCTTAATTACATGTTATTCTTCGATAAACTAAAAAAACTACACTAAATTTGAACGTGACAAAAAAATCCTCCAAATCTTCAAAAAAAAATTCAACTTGTTTTATGGATGAGCTCAATATATTTTTTGAAACAAAATTTAGGGCATGCGTATTCTCATTTACTGAACATATACTCATTTTCTGTGTTTCTACGCATAATTGTCCCGTGTGTCCCTTTTCGCCCTATGTGTCCCTATTCACCCCGGTTAAAATTTTATCACCCTTATTTGAATGAAGAAATTACTAAATTTAGTCAGTTTCTAAAAGGAACTGAACAATTCTTCAAATGGTACAAATAATGCTTTTCAATTGAAAACTAATAAAAATTTACTTGATCAGTCTTTATGGATGATATATTTATTATGTTGTTATTTAAAAAAATGATTTGAGGAAATTGATAAATTTCACGAATTTTACGCTGTCAACGAAATCGTCAGAAATCACTAACCCTGTATTAGTAATTGAACCAGGGTTTTCATTTGCTTAATTCTACAGTAATTCATAAGATTATTTTCATTCCTATTTGAGTTTGATAAATTATTTTAAGAAATATCGTTACAAATCTTCACAAACATAAAATTTCACGGGATTTCGCGGAAAAAACAAAATTTCGCGGATTTCACGCTGTCCGCGAAATCGTGAAATTTCACTAACCCTAACGGTCTGGATCAATGTGCAATGTTTAAGCCATCTAACAAAACAAAGCAAGATTTGCATTCAATGACAAATAATTGACGAGTGTTAAAACGACCCAGTATTGCCCGTGAAAACACTGAAAGATTCAGTTGGAAAAGGCAATTCAAAATGAACGGTCTCCAAATAGTTGCCCTGGCGTTACAGCTAGTTTCCACTGCCCTGGCCAACCCCTGGGGAGGCGACGGACAGTGCGTGCAATTGCGAAGCGTTTTCACCGACATGGACTTGATTAGCTCTGACTACACTCATGACGCCGATCGGCGCCATGTCGTTGTCCATATGACCAAAAACCAAAACTGGGTCATCATACCGGACGAGCGGTACCGGGGCTACTACAAGCTCAAGCACTACAGATTGGGCGAAGTGTTGTTCGAGTCGGTTCAGAGCTGGAACGGGAATTACATCTTCACCTGGATTCCGAAAAGAATCATCAACGATGGGGGTGCCTCGTGGAACATTACCTGGGTCAGCCATGGAGTTTACTTTCTCAAGAATAAAAAGTTCGGACACTGCTTGTGGACCAAAGGGGCCGAAGACTGGGTAGGTGCATACGGAGGCTGTGACCATGAGGAGTACCAGTGGAAAATAAGAAAACTACCGTGTGGAGTTGGAGAATCGCGAAAGTAAATCTGTCAAAAAAAAAACAACAGTTTTTTTTCGGAACTCTGCTAAAATAATAATTCCGATAAAATCCTTTAAACCTCTAGACATTTAAAAGAGAATATGGTTACAATCGAAATACACACACTTCAATTGTCAGGGAGAGAGGTCGATGAACTTTGGACTCCAGATACCTATACACGGAGAAAAAAGAGTTCCTAAAATCGTGAACAAGCGTTCATGAAAATGGGAACCACGAACAAAGTGTTCAAATTTCATGGTACGTTTTTCAAAATCGTACCATGGAATTTGAACACTTTGTTCGAGGTTTCCCATTTTCATGAACGCTTGTTCACGATTTTGGGAACTCTTTTTTCTCCGTGTAGGTCTTAACTCAAAGGAGTCCTTAGATAATCAAGGCCATTTATAATACCAGCAAAGTAGTCAACCATACTCGCTGATCCTATATAGGGATATGAGCTAAAGTTTGTTACAGCGGTAAACACATTCCAGGAAGTCTTTTGATATTTTAGACTTCCTTGGATTTGAAGAAGTAAGTGAGAAATGTACCGATACAAACAATTTTATTGATTTATTTTGCTTGAAACTGTTTTTAACTACTTCAATGTGCAATCAACCACAAGCTTCCAAAAGCCACTCGTATTTCTCGCCGTCACAATCTTTATCGCCAATCAGCACGGTGCCTCCCTTGGCCATCATGCAGTGGTCATATTTTACATTCTTGATGTGAAACTTATCTCCCCGCGCCTTAGTGACGATCCACTGGGCAGCTTTGCCCTTGTCCTTTTTCTCAGACTTTGGATTGTAGGTAAACACGTTGCCGTACTTTGTGCTCTTTTTCGACTCGTACAACTCTTCGTCCATCGTTTCCAGCTTTATCTTGTGGAAAGCGCCATCCGGCAGGATATTCCAACGACAGTTGTCTATTTTTTGCTCAGAATCCTTGTACTTCAGCACAAACTTTGGGCTGTGAACGCTTCTTATCTTGACACATCCCGTGGGAATCTGGGCTAGAGCTGCTGGAACTAGCACCATAACCAATCTTAACAGAATCGTGCCATTCATTGCTGGCCACTGTTTCTTCGTTGAAAAAAACTCTACTGAATTATGCTCAATAGATTGGTCCAAAACTACACTGACTCAACCATGTTAAACCTAAAAGAAAGTAGCGTTCATTTATGCCTAGTTAGGGTCATGAAAAATCTTGGAAAAATCTTTAGCTAGAAAAAATATAACTTTATACTCACCTGGGGAAAATTTATGGAATATCAATGCTAATGTGGTGGTTTTGAATTTCAAGATTTTAAAAATTAATTCTAAACGCAACTATTTATATGAGTTTAGGAACACATTTTATTTAAAATTTCTCACACATTTTTAAATGCTTATTTCAAAATAAATATATTGCAAACATGCTACATTAGTGATAATTTAAATATAAATATAGACTATAGAGAAAAAACCCGATTTAATCCCACCTGGGGTGAGATAGAGCCTTTCTTACAAAAGGAAGTTAACGGCAGTTGATTTTTTGTAAAGAAACAGCAAAATAAAGAATGTTCCATTCATTAATCAATTCGAAACTCAACCATATTTTTTCATATAACTGAAAAGCGCTGGTTTTTGCCCCATTTGCCATGGCCGGTTGTAAGCTGTGCTCGCACACAAGCATTTTCGATTTTTTAAATCAGAACACATTGTTTTTGCGACAGAGAATTAGCTCACAATTTGCGATGTTCGTAATGATTTCTGCATATCGCTAAATTGTTCGTATTCTCTGAGTATTTTTTTGCACTTTTCAAAATATTAAAAATTAACGAGAAAACAAAATAATTCCGTCTTGCTCCAGAGCGTTAAAGTGGTAACAAAATGACTGGCAGAAAGTGTTTCAACACCCGAGAATTTGTCGTTTTGTAAACAACGATGTAACGGTAAAGCCGCATAAATGTTCTTGAAAGCTTTGAAACGCCTACTGTAATTCACTAAACTGTCATTTAGGCGTTAGGCAAAATTGTGAGCATTCAATAAGCAAGCCAGAGTATGCATTTAGGCGTTTTGGGATTGGGAAGCAAACAACGACTGAGCGCTCGGTGGGACTTCACTACGACAAACGCAAACGTACCGAATAAACCACCTTGGTGCGCTGGTACGATAAACAAAAATACTAATACACAAAAAGGCTAGTACCGAAGCCAGAAAACCAAACCCGCGATGTGCGTTGTCACTGGCACATGGGAAGCTTGGACGCTTCCCAGAAATTCGTTCGCTCAGATATCGATCAGAGAATGAGCAAAACAAAAAAGAAAGTCAAAAGAATGAGCATGAGGCTTCAGAACAGATAGCTGCTTGCGTCTAGTTTGCGTTCACTTAAGCTAAGCATAGAAAATAATGATAGGCGATGTGTGATGAACGAGCAATCGATAAAGCAACTTGCACTAAAAGGGGGTAATCTAGCATGAGCATGAGCATGAGCATGGTTGACTGCCAATGAGCTGCTACTCCGTTATTGACGGATCAGCTGAAGTTACACAATGAACCAACAGATGAGTAGTGGGAGCTAATCATCCTCACTGTATAACCCCTGAAGATCTCTGCTTTAAGTCAATACCGGCGCCCCCCCAAGGAGATGCAGTTCAACAAAGGTAGGAATGTTAGTCCGATAGTTGAAGTTGCAGACTCATCAGACACAGAGTTTGTCGCTCTATACCTGTTGACACCGCATGAGACCGTTGAATCCACAGCATCTCCTTCAAGCATCACGGGAAGTGGGGGAATTGTTAGTAGGGGAAGGAAAGGGAAGGTCAGGATTCATCTTGGTAGATGATATGACCAGAAAGTGAAACAATCGTTGCCTTCCGAGCTACGACGCTATGAGAAGGACTTATCAATCGCGTATTTTTTACTTCTTACCGCCGGCGTGCCATCCGAGCATCGATGCTATGGGATGGACTTTCAGAATGAAATGTAAATATAATACGCGGCGACGCAAATCTCAATGATTTCCCGAAGCTTCCACTACTATTCGCGGGTTCTCGCGCGCCGATTCACACTCCGCTCGATCCAACGAACACCACACGACTGATGGCCAACTTCTCTGGCTACTACGCGATCCATTTTTCAATGATTTCGAGAACTTTCTACCACTTTCCCGCGGGTTCTCGCGCGCCGATTCACACTCCGCTCTATCCAACGAACACCACACGACTCCTTGCACTAAAATGGGGTAATCTAGTATCAAAACTCTATACGCGCCAGCATTGCTCGCGTCTGCATGTGAAGCTCAACTTGACAACTTGTCGACGAAGCGACGAAGATCGATCGTCCATGATTATTTGCAGATTTTTCGAATGAATATTGCTCGAGAAATGATTTGGGAACGAAGCTTGATTTGGCGTCGGAGCCAAAAGCAAACCCTATACCTTTCTTTAGTAAGAAAGGCAAAAATGGAAATTTTCTAAAATCTGAACGGTAAATCCGAATGAGGTCAAATTTGTTTCAGAACAGCGAGTATGGTCTAGATTATGATGTGGAGAAAAAAAATTAGATAAAATGCCAAAGGAATAGTTTTGGCATTTGGTGAAAATTGGCTTTTACCTTTTTTAGGGGTTTTCCCCTCACAGTGAATTAGTCCACAAGCTGTAAATCAAGAACCACATTACCGACATGGATGAAAATTTGGGAGGATGTAGGGCTGGAAAAATGCAATTTTTTGGATAAATAAACGATTTCAATACTTCAATTTTCGACCGAATTTTCATTTGAAAACCGCCTGATTTGGTGAAAACACACTCCGAGTCCCCATAAAAAATGGATAAATTCAAATTTGGTATGGAACTGGTTCAGGTTCAGCACATCCCCTTTCAAATGCGCCCAAGAGAGCTTAAATCCATAATGTGGGCTCTGAGAAACCCCTACCACAAAATTGAGCACTTTTTACCACACACGGACGTCACGCGTGCTCTACAGTAAATTAAGCGCCAAAATTCGGATATTGGAGGTAGACCAATTCTGTCATTGTCAATCGATCGGGCGTCGAAAATCGATCGTCCATGATTTTTTGCAGATTTTTCGAATGAATATTTCTCGAGAAATGATTTGGGAACGAAGCTTGATTTGGCGTAGGAGCCAAAAGCAAACCCTATACCTTTCTTTAGTAAGAAAGGCAAAAGCTTTGTACCACATGTTTGCATTGCAATATTTTGATTTTGTAATAATCTCATGAACCACATAATGCAATTTTATCGTTATTTGAGATATTTTTTATTGTATTTTTGTATTTTTGTATTTTGTATTTTTGTATTTTTGTATTTTTGTACTTTTGTATTTTTGTATTTTTGTATTTTTGTATTTTTGTATTTTTGTATTTTTGTATTTTTGTATTTTTGTATTTTTGTATTTTTGTATTTTTGTATTTTTGTATTTTGTATTTTTGTATTTTGTATTTTTGTATTTTGTATTTTGTATTTTGTATTTTTGTATTTTGTATTTTGTATTTTTGTATTTTTGTATTTTGTATTTTTGTATTTTGTATTTTTGTATTTTTGTATTTTTGTATTTTTGTATTTTTGTATTTTGTATTTTTGTATTTTGTATTTTTGTATTTTGTATTTTTGTATTTTTGTATTTTGTATTTTTGTATTTTTGTATTTTTGTATTTTTGTATTTTTGTATTTTTGTATTTTTGTATTTTTGTATTTTTGTATTTTTGTATTTTTGTATTTTTGTATTTTTGTATTTTTGTATTTTTGTATTTTTGTTTTTTTTTGTATTTTTGTATTTTTGTATTTTTGTTTTTTTTTTTGCATTTTGAGCAACACAATTATTTCATACAGCAGTTTATGCAATCCTGCTCTTGTAATTGTTGTTTTATTGCTCCATTTAAAGAAATGTCTCTCTATCGTAATAAAATAATTATTCGTCATTTCGTCACTTAAATGCATTGGCTTCAGCATATAAATAACGAAGCTTGGTGTGTTACCTCAGTCAAAGTTTCAAACTGAAATAAAAACGATAGGAAAAATGAAAAAAATACATTTTTTGCTATTAACTCTAGCATTGTTTTCCGGGACCTTAGCCACGGTTCCAACAGGATGTGTCCACATCAAGAATCGTTATATTAGCCAATTTTTGGTCGTAACGGGCACCCATGACGCGGATCGTCGGAACGTAGGCTACGGTAAAGTTCCGCACAAGTGGACCATCTCAAAGGATGGGGATTGGTACAAGATAAAGCACAAAGATCTGGGCGAAGAAATGTTTGAGTCGGTGCAGAATTACGAAGGGAATTACGTTTTCACTTGGATTCCCAAGTCTGTCATCAACGACGGTGGCGCGGAATGGAAAATCTACGGATCTGGAAGGCCTGGCTACTATTACTTTAAAAACAAAAAACTCAATCATTGCCTGTACACCAATGAATGGTCAGTCACGTACAGAGTGAAAGCTTTGGGTGGCTGCTCGGAATGGAACTATGAATGGGAAATTATACCGGTTGGATGCTGAATCATGTTCAAAAGAAAAATGGATCATTTGTAAAAGCAACGACATCAGAAAATTCAATAATTCAATATCAAAATGCGATTGATTTAGATGACGTATCATGACATTTCCGTCACAATAAAAAAAGTGTTATTTGAACATTTTGGAAAAAAATGGTTGAATATTACGTCTATTTCGAAGTTATCACAACCTCAATTAAAAAAAATAGTGTTGTAAATAAGTGATCGAAAAAATTATCATTTCGACGCCATCTTGTCGCACCCGCCATTTCGACATTCCGAAAAAAAAATGCGTTTTAATGTTTCCCCTTGAATAAACAAAAACTAGAGCACGCAACGCAAACAATAACAAACAAGTTTGGTTGAAGTTGGTTGCTGGAGTCCCGAGTTATAATTACAAATGTTAACGGTAGTCTAACTTGTACGTGCGTCAAACGCGTTCTGACCTGAAATCCCTTTGGCCAGTTGTCGCACCTACATCAATTTTCATGGAGTGACAAGATAGCACGACAAGATTGAAACTGCTTTCATATTTAAAGTGACAAAAATGCACGGAGTTTTTTTCGGATTTTGTTGAATATCTCAGGACTGAAATCGAGTTTTTGAGATCTGTGAAGGTGAGCTGCACAATATGGCGTTCTCAACTCATTTTGGACGTGCGACAAGTTAGCACGACGGCGACGATTTGATGGTTTCTGTTACAAACTATTAGAAAGTAAAGCGACCTTCACCATAGCTTGTGAGTTCTTTTCTTTTATCTCGTGCTTGCCTGAAAGAGCATTCTCTTTCTATCACTCCTTCTCTTTTCCTCGCTCACGCTCACTCGTCGAAGATTTCTTTGGATTCTCAGAAATCCGCAATGATAGAACGCGAGAGAGGGATTGGGAACCGTCCTCGTATTACGTCCCGATAAACTGCTTTGAAAAATTCGGTTTTGTGGCGGCTTTTTTTGTCTACGTTCTGTTGAGGGGAGATGATTGTGAATGTGAAATGATAGAGAAAAGGAGAATGTCGCAAGACATTGTTTACAAACGCAATAAAGACCGGAAATTCTTGATGTTAAAAATCTCATGTCGGAGAAAGGGCAAAAAAAGTTAGGAGATTCAATTTCAGGCATGATGAATAAAACGCTGAGAACTAAAAGTTTGATATTTCGACATCACTGTGATTTATGTGAAATTGCTTAAAACATACGTAAGTTCACATATTTTGAGATGTTGTATTACACAATTCCTGCCACAATATCTGTCAACATTGCCGTGATTACCTGGTGATCAATACTTAGGCCATTACTATTCTCTATCTAAATATGTCATAAAATCTATATCTAGAAAAGGGCGAAAGAGTCGTTTTCCGTAAAACTGAAAATGCAATTTTATTCGTTTTTTGTGTTAAATTTATTCATTTAAGGAATTGTTTCTTTATAAGACATACCCAAAAAATATATGTGCATGACACAATCACTCTGCTTGGTTTAATTCCTGCACGAGGTAGAAACAATTTTCCACTCATACTTTTTACTGTCGCAGTTTGCATAGGCTCCAATCCAGTTCGAAAGCATACCTTTAGCGTACAAGCAGTGTCCATATTTGACATTTTTAATGTGATAGAATCCCTGCTCCGACTGGGTTATTCTCCAGCCTCTGCCTCTCGCTCGGTCCCTCGGCGTCCACAGGAAGACAAAGTTTCCATTTCGGCTCTTATCGGACTCGTACAGCTCCTCCTTGAGCAACCCATGCGTGATTCTGTAGTTGATGCCGTCTTGCCGGATGACCCAGTGCTGGTTGCCGGTTGTATCCAACGAAACGTGGCGCCGTTCCGAGTCATAGCTGGACGAACTCACCAGATACTTGTCCATGTGGCGATTCTTGATCGTCACACATCCCGTGGGAGCATGGGCCAAGGCCACCGGAGCAAGCAGCAGAACCGACCACAGAAGAAGGGAACCGTTCATGGTTTTTTTTTTTCAACTGATTCCATGAAAAAATCTCAAGTGGTGTTTGGTTTTTATACTGATTTGAAGGAACTATCGTCAAGCTGGTAAAATAAGTTGAGAAATTAAATTATATAAAATTTTGCAACCTAGTTTAATCAATCAAACTTCCAGTTACCAGCGTTTGAGTGTTGCAATTGGAATGTAACTTCAACTGTTTACACCACGTGAGCGGCTTTGTTTGTTATGTTGCTACATCATAGAATAATATATTCTTTACATTAACTTTACTTTGCTTGAGGATAGATATATTTTTTTGCTATCTTGATATCTGCGGCACTTACGTTACATAGTCAAACCAATGAAAACTATCGATTTTGCTTGTAAATTGCTGTAATAAAACAATGCAAAAGGTTTGGAATCATATAAAACGTTGATAGTAGCTGAAACAATGGTGTTTGTGATAAAATTGTGTTTTCATAGGAAATTTAGAAAATTCGCCATTTTTATTTTACTAAAATGGCTATATCATAGCACTGAAGTGACGAAAACTAATGGTCAAAATCGTTCAGAAACTTGTTACCTGGCTTTGGAATCATTTTTTTTACAGATGGATTTTGAGCAAAAATCGCAAAAATGTCAGGCAATGATTTCAATTTTTCCAACTTTAACATGCTCCCAATGAAAAATGTCGACTTCTTGGACTAATATGAATTCTGCACATTATGGGTAGGACTCCTAACTATGAATTAAAGTGAAATAGGGGACAATTTGAACGCATTTTCAAGGTTTTAGAACAAAATATGAAATATGAGACCATTTTTTCAGTAAATATCAAATCGCGCTTTCAAAACTTTTTTTTTAGGAATTTTTCATTGTACGAAAACATTGTTCCTGAGGCAAAAACCTTTCGAAATCCGGGTGAGCTCAAAGTTTTTCACAAAATCGTCCTTTTTTGGGACACACTACTGCGCAGGCTCAACTCGACCCACTGAGAATTTTGGCTCGAGCCTCGAGTCGATCTGGCTCTAGATCGAGCCTGAATTGAGTCGAGGCTCGAGCCAAAATTCTCAGTGGGGAAGAGAAGCATGAACATTGGGGCGTTGTTCACGGTTGTTTGAATAAGACAAAATTGTTGAATTTCAAGTGTCTCAAAAGGATTTTATAAGCACTATAGCCCCCGAAGCTAGCCTGAAATTTTGAGCGCATTTGGTTAATGTTTAGTTCTGGAATTTTTTGAAAAGGTCCAATAATCCAAATTATGAATTTTTGCTTTTTGGGTGTTGTTAAACACCCCTGACTCAAGGCGGTTTCAAAAACACCCAAAACGCAAAAACTGAAAATTTGGTTTATTGGACCTTTTCAAAAAAAAAAAAACAAATTCCAGAGTTGTTCCACTCTTGACCTGAAGTTATAATGGATGTTCAATAAATTTAATTTATTGAAAAGTTGGAAGCCCTGCCATCGAGAGCAGAGGCTGGCAGTGTGCGGTCCGCGAAATTTGTATTGTTTTGTCGGTAGTTTTTATAGTTAATCGCGTGAAAAGTAGTGAAAAGATTATACAATGTGTAGATTTCATGTGGAAAGTGAAGATTTCCTGCAATTTTGGGAATTTGGACTGTTTTTTTTTCGTGATTTTTGTTTTCTACTCCGCTTGGTCACGGGTTTGACGGTTTATCAAGGCGGCTTCGCTCTTGCAGTCAGGGGTGCCAGGTTGCCAGATAAATCTGGCATTGCCAGTTTTTTTGAGTGCCAATTTGAAAAAAAAAATTTCAATTTCTTCCTCGAATTGTTTTATTGATGCATTTTGTTTATTTTGTAAATCTATAATGTATAAAAAGTGAAAATACACTGTTTTTGAACACAAAATAGCTAATTACTTTGAGAAAAGTGGCTTGCCAGATTTTTCCAGATTTTTTGCCAGATTTTGTTCTGTTCAGACCTGGTAACCCTGCTTGCAGTAGTATTAGTGTGAAATGGGCTAGCTCGTTCTAAGGGTGGTATTCATCTCGTTAGAAAATCCAAATAGTGCGAAAAAATAAAAGCAGTTTATCAAGGAATATTTTTGGAAGTGTCATCAAGCAGCGCTCAAGCCATTTCATCTGATACTGGAGAAAGTATTGCAGATGGAGAAAAAGTACTTGGAAGATCAGCAAAGCTTGGTGGGCGGTCTGCGATCGAAATAATATCACAGATCTTCGCTACAAATTCCTAAGATGATTGTGGACTCGATTTTTGATAGTGTTGCGAGGGAGAGAGAAATAAAAACAAAACAGAACAGGAATTGAAAATACGACACATGCTGGATAGTTTTGTTGATATTGGTTCGCGAACTTTTTGTAAAAGATTATTTTTAGAACAAGATCAGTGAGGAAGGCAAAACGTGTTCTACTGTTCGTCACAAAATCTTCGTTTTTAAGCAATTTACCATTGACTGATGTGATTCTAAACCAAATTGTGTATAAAGATGTGCAATTTACTTGAATTTTTTTGGTTTTATTGTTTATTGTCAAAAAATATCAGATTTGCATCAATTATTTTTTCAATAAATAAAAATGTATCATCCTTCTTTCCATTAAACCGGTTACAAATCACTTTTTCAGTATCTCCGCGGGATGCTTGCATTTGAATTGACGAATTTGCCATTCGTACGTTTCACCTTGGCAGTCTCCGTATGCATTAACCATATTAAAAAACC
Organism: Culex quinquefasciatus; assembly: GCF_015732765.1. Classification (NCBI taxonomy): domain Eukaryota; kingdom Metazoa; phylum Arthropoda; class Insecta; order Diptera; family Culicidae; genus Culex; species Culex quinquefasciatus. The sequence goes on from NC_051862.1 coordinate 43,079,287, forward strand.
CATTTGTGTGCAAACAGTGCTGAGTTTTTACATTTTTTATGTAGAAACATCCTCGTTTTCCGCTGGGCGTAATTATCCAATCATCCATCGTTCCTTGATCCGTTCTGGCCAGCAAAGTGTACACGTGTTTCCCATCAGTCTCGTACAGCGGTTCCTTCGTCTCGGCGTGGCTTATCTTGTAATGGTCTCCTTGCTTCTCGATAATCCATTGCTGGGCCACTTCAGCGTACGACACGTGACGACGCTGGTTGTTATCGCGTCGTGATTTGACCAAAAATCTTTTAATTTTAAAGTTTCTTATTTCCACACAACCCACTGGAACTTGTTGGGAGAAAATAACGGGGACAAGGGCGAGAAGCAGAAATAATGTAATTTTATAATTCATTGTAACGAACTTTTTCTCCCGGGCGGAAAGTGAGTTGGTGGTGATAACTTCGAACTATCTTGGCTTGTTTATTCGCATCTTGCTGTAAACTCCTCGAGTTATGACGACTTATGAAACCGACTGCGTATCATGGAAAGTATATTCCATGATCATACTGCATTATCTACAGTTGATATTGAGCTGTTAGTGGTAGTTTTTTGGACTTAGCAAAATTTCGAAAATTTTATTTTTTTATGCTGATTTAGAAAATTTGCAGTCACTGACATAATTTTCAATTTCCAACACTTAGAATAATTTTCATGAGCTGATATTTTAAAGTTTGATTTTATTTATGCTGACTTTGAAATTTTGCGTATATTTTTAATTCTTTACTTTTACAGAAAAGCATTTTTGGGACTTAGAAAATTTTGGGAGTTTGGAAACATGATAAATTATTTTGATGTTTATTTTTGCTTTGAACCAAAATTTCGGAAAAATCGTCGAAATTACAGGAAATTTTCGTCCGATTTTTACAAAAACATCAGTTTGTTCCTAAAATAATGTCCCTAACAAAACGTCTTCATTGAAATTTTGAAATTCGAAAGTTGGTTTTTAATAATTATTGATATATACCCCTACAAAATCGTTCCGGCACTTAGAAAATTTACGGGATCCGTATCACGACAAGATTTTGGTAGAATTTATTTGATTTTTGGACTTAGCAAAATTTTGGCTTTCGACCAGTAAAATATTTTCAACACTTAGAAATTTTTCGAGATGAGGAAACCGAAAAAAATTGGGACTTAGATTTTTTGGGAATTTGGAAACATGATAAAATATTTGATTTTTTTTTTGCTTTGAACTAAAATTTCGGAAAATTCGTCGAAATTACAGGAAATTTTCGTCCGATTTTTGCAAAAACCTCAGTTTGTTCCTAAGATAATGTCCCTAACAAAACGTCTTCATTGAAATTTTGAAATTGAAAGTCGGTTTTAATAATTATTGATATACCCTACATAAATCGTACCGGCACTTAGAAAATTTACGGGATCCGTATCACGACAAGATTTTTGGTAGAATTTATTAGGTTTTCTGGACTTTGCGAAATTTTTGCTTTCAGCCAGTTGAATATTTTTCAACATTTTGAAAAATTATTTTGATAAGAAACATTACCAGGCTTTTTGAAATTTTACTGTGGGTTTTTGGACTTATGCAATTTTAGGAATATTTTCATAAACTTTTATTTTTAATTTAAAAAAATGGAATATAGAGACTTTGGATTTTTCGTGATTTGGAAAATGATTGTGACATTTTGGCAATTCAACGCTTTCTCCACAATTTTTTTAATGAGTTTTTAAAGTAAAATTATTTTTCAACTTTGAAAAATCTTGTTTTGATGTGAGTGCGTATATTCCTGCAATATTACTCATATTTGTGAAGAGGAAGAAGGGGGAGGTCTGAATTGTGGCGGGGTGCATTAAAACCAATACAATTATTTTGGGATCAAAATCTACTTTATGAACTTGATATGATTTTTGGAAGATTTCAGTTGTTTGCTACTATAAACTCAACTTGATGTGGCATTGTTGGTCAAATAAACTCAACAAGATTTTTCGCAGATACGCCTCGAACAATTTATGTTCGTGGCCATGTTCGGTTATCTCTTAACCATACCCTGGGGTGAACTTGACTTGTTCGTGTTTTTACGAACATGTGTAGATTTTTCCAAGATGCAACTTTCTGCCCGGGCTACTGTAATCTTGAACTGATTAACATCTCGATTTGATTTTATACATTTATTTCAGTGATATTAAACACCTATTTCAATGTGAAGATACTGTTTATTGATTTAGTTTAACTATTAGCTATCTGAGCAAAAGTAATCAGCACAGGTACACTTAGCTCATTTACTATCTGATTACGATGAATTTAGGTAATCGAAATTTAACAATATTACAATAAGTATTAAAAGGATAGCGGCAAAAATGTTTGTTCAATTGCTTTTTTTGAATTTAAAAGATTTAATTTTGGTCAAGATACAATTATTGCTCAGCCAACAATTTCAGTATCCAATTTCAATAGTATTGGAAAATCTAAATTTTCATGCATTTTAAATGCATTAATCATGCTTTAGATTCAACCGATTGGTAGAAAACTGTGATAAGTTACAATAAATACAGTTCCAATACTGTTTCTTCCCAAGTTCACTCAAATGCAACCAACACTGCTGATACTCTGCCTAGCCCTGGTTCCGGCCATCCTGGCCGACCTGGAAGTTCCGCTGGGTTGTGTCGAAATAAGAAACCGTGACATTGACCGATTCCTGGTCAGTAGCACCCCACACGACAACGATCGGCGCCACGTCGGATACAACGCCAAGGCTGAGCAGTGGTACATCGAAAAGGACGGCAACGACTACCGGATTATCCACTACAAGTTGGGCGAGGAGCTGATCGAGTCGGCTCAAACGTGGAATGGGAACTATGTCTTCACCTGGAAAGCCCGAGATCACACGTTTAACGGGCTGTGGAAAATCTACCGGGCTGGGCCAAAGACGAACTATTTTATCATAAGGAACGTCCGGTTTGGACACTGCCTGTGGACCAAAGGAGTAGGGGGCTGGATCGGAGCCTATCCGGAATGTTACGGTTGGGAGTTTCAGTGGCAGATTCACAAATTTGACTGCAAGAATTGAAATGCTAGGTTAAATAAAGTTTAAGTATTTTTGCATCTGTTTAAACCGCGTCGATGATTCAGTTCTTCAATTTCTTATCAGTCGCGAACATTTATAGCATAGCGTAGCATAGCATAGCATAGAATTGCGGGTCTGCACCACGCTGTAGGGGGTGCCACAATGGTCAATTCAATATTCTTAGACAATTTGATTGCTGCCCGGTACATCCAAAAATATCTAAGAACGTAAATTTCCACACTGAGCTCCAAGGCTACGCCCATACAGTCCCGTGGGGATTTGGGATTTGCGACTTTTAAAAGTGAACAGAATATTTTTGCGAGGTTCGGAATGGAGGTTAGAGGAATTTCATCGGGCCGATGAAAATGGTTGAATGCGTATTGTATTAAATGATTAGGATGTTTGTAAATGTAAATGTGAGTCTGTAGAGTAGTATCTAATAAGCATATAGTTTGTTATAATAATAAATAATAAATATAATAAATATGATAAATATAATCAAAATAATTCCAGGAAACTGTAAAAAATAGCGGTATTAGAAAATATAAATGTTCCGGATATTTCCCACGCTGTTTTAAAAAGTTTCGTTGATTTAAGTAATTCAATCATTTATGGTATGAGGAGATGGTATGTTACAGAAAAGAAATAGGACAAGGAATGATATGAACATTTTAATAAATCATATAGTGAGTAGAAATATTTACATGTAGACATTTAATTCAAAATAATTCCGGGAAGCTGTAAAAAAAATCGTTTTTTTGTAAAAAATAACAATAATTTAAAAACTAATACTCCAGATGGAACCATAAATAAAACACCAGAGACACAAGAATCCAAATACGCGGCTTCGCACTGGCGCGTCCATCCCGGGAGTTCCCGGGACAAAAAAAAAATCCCGGGATTTTCCCTAAACCGGGAATTCCCGAATCCCGGGATTTTTTTTTATAATTTGTCCCGGGAAAAGAATAAGGAAACAGATTAACAGTTCAATACTTTGTATTCGATAAGGTTTTAAAAGCATTAAAAAATTTGCATTCGGCATATATCAAGATTTATTTGGCTTATAAGGAAAAATTATTTAAATTTTAGTTTACGGATCCGCAAAATAATTAACGCTATAAAAAATTTCTTTAATTTTTTTTTTAATGTTTACGTTAAAAGATGATTTTATACTTAAAAAGTGACTAAAAGATAATTTGTAAAATATGTTTTGTATAAATCATGAAATTCCAAACTTTTCTAAAATATTACATTGGATGGATTCGTTTCTTTTTTTCACAGTTTAAATGAATTTTTTAAAGCTTTTGTAATCATTTCATAAAAAAATAAATAAAATATATAAATAAAAATCTTGAGATTATTAATATAGAATAATTTGAAACACATTGGATTGCTTCGGATGATTCTGGGTTCGATTCCCATCTGCTGCAACCTTCCATCGGATGAGGAAGTAAAATGTCGGTCCCGGCCTTGGTTGTTAGGCCGTTAAGTCATTCCAGGTGTAGGAGTCGTCTCCATGCCATAAGTACAAACAACACACCAATCCAAGCCTACTCCGGTGGAATCGCTGGCGGCGATTGGACTCGCAATCCGAAGGTCGTCAGTTCAAACACTGGGGTGGAAGGTTCCTTGGAGTAGAAAGAGGTTTGGGTGCTCTCCCCATTCAAGCCTTCGGACTCCTAGGTTCGAGCAGAAACTTGCAATAGAGACCACAAAAGACCCGGTGGTCGTTAATGTGGATGGTTTGATTGATTGATTTTGGATTGCTTCATTAAAAATCCAAAGCACAACAAAGAACAAAGAACAAAGAGTATTGAGCTAATTCTTTGATTTTTAGCTTGAAAGGCATAACAAATTTAATTAAAACGTAGATTTTATGGCTGTTTCAAAAATTTCCCGGAAACCCGGAAATTCCCGGGATTTTAAAAATATTTTTCTCGTTTCCCGGGAAATAAAAAACCCGGGAAAATTGGATGTTCTACTTCGCACCTCACACAGAATTTCACATGAACACGACCAAGAATACAGCACAAAAAGAAAACACCACAAAAATCCATCTTCCCGGCACTGCTGCTCACACGATACTCTTCACAATAGTTTTTTTTCTAACAACAACAAACCATTTTTCCGAGATATCGTCAGTTGAAAATTACAGGCTAATTATGTGACACTTATGATAGCTTTAAACTTAAAAAAATGATTAAAAATTGATTGAACAATTTGAACAATTCAAAAGTCCTATTAATAACCTAAAACATTGCCGAAGACACCAAATCAATCAGAAAGTTTCTCCTCATGATAAGGGTTCAAAATATTCACAAGCTTATTTTGAAATTATCTGTAGGGCATCTAATTTATTCGAGTTTAGATTTTCCCTGGACACGGGAAAACATATTCTTTGAATCCCCGGTATTCCCAGGATCCCGATAATTTGTTGTTTGGAAATTGGAAACAGTTGATATCTACGTTTCATTATATTTTTAAGTTTTTCTAGCTTAACATCATAGAATTAGCTCAATACTTTTAATAGGTGATAATCTACACTTCAATCTCAACAAGGACTTTAGATTGGTGCGCTGGAAGTGGGGACGCAAAGTCGTGATTATGCAAGTTAATTTTTTTGTGTGCTTTTGTGTCGCTGTTCGTATGGGGTGAGTGATTGTGGTAATCGAATAATAGCATGACTTACTGAATTATTTGTGTTGTGAGCGTAATTTTCGTTGAGTAATTGGTGTTTTTGGGATTTTTTTTTTTTTTGAGATCTTAATTAATTGTTTTGTGATTTTCAAAGCCCTTCCTATATCATCGTTGATCGGAAGGCACGGCGTCGGGTAAATTGTGTATAATGTTTTGAATAAGGTTTTTTTTTATGGTGAAAAAGCCATTTCAATATAATGATCGAAAGACGCACTGACATTTTGGATTAATTAATAGTGGAGTGAAATAATTGTGTGTGAGTGACTTTGTGTGTTAACCAAAAAGACCTTCCCATAGCATCGTTGCTCGGAAGGCTCGCCGACGGTTCTGTTATGAAAGTCCTCCCCATAGCGTCGTAGCTCGGGAGGCATCGAAAAGCCAATACCTTATCCTACTAACCCAAAAAAATAATAATCACGTGATGCTTGAAGGAGATGCTGTGGATTCAACGGTCTCAAGCGGTATCAACAAGTATATAGCGAAAAACTGTGTGCTTGATGAGTCTGCAACTTCAACTATCGGACTAACATTCCTCCCTTTCGTTGAACTGCAGGCTTCTTGGGAGGGCGCCGGTATTGACTAATAAAGTAGGGATCTTCAGAGGTTAAACAGTGAACGGATGGTTGGCTCCCACTGATCATTTTTGATTCATTGTTTAACTTCAGCTGATCTGTCAATAACGGAGTAGCAGCTCATTGGCAGTCAACCATGCTCATGCTCATGCTCATCTCAACAAGGACTTTAGTTTTACGATAGCTTAAATTAAAAATGGTTTTGTTTTTTGTTCTTTGTCATGCTTTGGATTTTAAACCACAAATTTTAATCCAATGTGATTCAAATTAAATTAGTGTTATAAATATATTTCTATTATTTTATTATATGATATGACTAGCAGAGCTAAAAAAAATTCTTTGATAATGTCTAAAAAAATGAAACGACGACAAATATAATTATACCAGTCAATGTCAACAGTTATATCAAACTGTTGACATTGACTGGTATTATATTAAAACATATTTTATAAATTGTCTGTAAGTCACTACTGGGAAAAATCGAGACGGGATTTTAGAGCAATAAATTTGTATATCGGTGTACTAATTATTTTCTTATGCTCCTGTTTCAAAACATTCTGCCAAAAATGGCTTAAACAGCTACCTTAATTTGTTAAATTTGTTCTGATCTGCCCCAGATGCCGGTGTTTATGAAAAACATTAAAATTGATATTTTCTATCATATTAAAAATCATAAATATATATGTACAATTATATAGAAAATATTTAATACGTTAGGAATTTTACGAGTCCATAAACTTTTTTTTTCAACTTTCCCTACTATGCCAAATAAATGCCCTTATATGCCAAATACATATTTAAACCCAAGTAACATTTTAGGCTTTATCAAAGCTGTCACAACCGCTATAAAACCTATCAGCCAAAATCATCATTAAAACCACTAAGTCGTAACAGCCTCCCCAGAATCCCGATAAACCCATTGTTATCCTAGTCAGGAGTTAAGAAAAATTGACGTTTTATACGTCTTCAAACGTCATATCGACGTCGTCGTGCTATCTTGTCGCACCCGCCATTTTGACGTTCCGAGAAAAACGCGTTTTAATGTTTGACCTTGAATATTCAAAAACGAGAGCACGCAATGCAAACAATAACAAACACGTTTTGTTTGGCTCACCATTCTGTGCATTGTCCCAAAGTTTGGTTGAAGTTGCTGGAGTCCCGAGTTATAATCACAAATGTTTACGGTAGTCTAGCTTGTACGTGCGACAAACGCATCCTGACTTTCCTGGCCTGAAATCCCTTTGGCCTTTTGTCGCACTTACATTAATTTTCATGGAGTGACAAGATAGCACGACAAGATTGAAACTAATTTCATATGTAAAGTGACAAAAATGCACGGAGTTTTTTCGGTTTTTGTTGAATATCTCAGGATTGAAATCGAATTTTGGGGATCTGTGAAGGTCAAAAGGTGAGGCATTGTGAGCTTCACAAAATGGCGTTCTTAACTCATTTGGCCCAAAATGCACTTACGACAAGTTAGCACGATGGCGACGATATGCCAAATAGGTTTTATTTTGGCAAAGTCTTTGTCTTTGTCTTGCCAAATGATAAAATGGAAATGGTTTGCAAAAATGGCAATGATAGATATTGGAGGTAATCAAAATTATTTGAACGCTTATTTCTCGCGATAGAGCGAAAAAAATCAACTCGTTTAATAAAAAATCATTATCTGTAATCATAGTTTTAAATGTTAAAAAATATTTTATTGCAATTCTCTGAAAAAAAAAAGTTTATATTGCTTATAAACATCTATCGTTACATTAATTATATCAGAAATTTATCATAAATGAGTGTTCTCTATTTCATTCAACCATGGTGGCGGTCAATCACATTCAATCAGAACACGCGTTTAGCGCCATATTCATGCATTGCTAATTGGCCGCGTTAAAAGCTTTTTCAGGAGCTTGTGGTTTTCATTAAGCTTTTTGCATGCCTAATGGCACTTGACAGCTAAAACACCCTTCGTTAAAAAAAACGTTACTTAATCCACCTTTAGGTGGTTGGTGCCTTCCTCATATTCATAAAGTCAATACATTCAGTAAAAATAGCAACATTCCCCCTTAACATGTTTAACAAATCAACTTTATTACTCATTTCTTTTGATATGGTTCGCAGACCATCAATATTTCTGGCTCATCGGCAAGGTCTGATAAAAAAAACCTATCCAACGATAGTTCGCATGGAAGATTCAGACAATATTTTTATCACAATATCTGAAATCAAACCTCTAAAAAGTGTATAAATAACACTTAAGTGCCAATAACTTTTAATAGGATTGTCAGATCCTTGATGTTTTAGGCTCATTTGAAAGGTCTTTCGATTATCTAACTAACGATGGGTCGCATGATAGACCCGGACATCATTTTTACTGAAATATCTGAGATCCGGCCTCCAAAAAGTGTATAAATAACACTTAAGTGCCAATAACTTTTGATAGGATTGTCAGATCCTTGATGTTTTAGGCTCATTTGAAAGGTCTTTCGATTATCTAACTAACGATGGGTCGCATGATGGACCCGGACATCATTTTTACTGAAATATCTGAGATCCGGCCTCCAAAAAGTGTATAAATAACACTTAAGTGTAAATAACTTTTGATAGGATTGTCAGATCCTTGATGTTTTAGGCTCATTTGAAAGGTCTTTCAATTATCTAACTAACGATGGGTCGCATGATGGACCCGGACATCATTGTCATTGAAATATCTGAGATCCGGCCTCCAAAAAGTGTATAAATAACACTTAAGTGCTAATAACTTTTGATAGGATTGTCAAATCCTTGATGTTTTAGGCTCATTGGAAAGGTCTTTTAATACCTTTCTGAAAATGTATAACATGACAGGGTTTCAAAAACCACCCTTTTACAATCTTCCGGACATACGCCAAAATCGTTTTTAGCATAACTTTTGAAGTACTTTACTAAACTTCATAATTTTCAATAGGGACTTATGGGACCCCAAGACGAATCGAATGAGACCAAAACGGTCCAAATCGGTTAAGCCAGTGCTGAGATAATCGAGCGCATATATATTTTTTGGTGCACAGACCCACATCCCTACACACACACACACACACACACACACACACACACACACACACACACACACACACACACACACACACACAGACATTTGCTCAGAATTTGATTCACGTGAAGGTCTACGAGGTCAAATTAAGAAGTTCATTTTTCGAGTGATTTTATAGCCTTTCCTCAGTAAGGTGAGGAAGGCAAAAAATGCAATAAAACCGTTTGGCATGACATTGCCATAGAGTTTTCAAGACTCTCTTAAAACTTTCATAAAACCTTATTGAAAGCCATTAAGCTTTTATTGTCACAAGGTTTTAAATCCGAGGTATAAAACCTTGTTAGAATCTACTAATTAGCTCATGATTATTGGTTATGGTGAATGCCCAAATAAAACAATAAAGCAATCAAGATGCTACCATAAAACTGCAATAAACCTAGGTGGTGACTGGTTGGTTTAAAAATCCCAAGTAACATTTTTCCAGGAGTTCTACAAGAGCTCTTCAAGATAGCTACAGCATAGCAGTTTGGACCGCGGTACGATAAAACTCTCTTCAAGTACTCTTCCAAACTCCTGAAGAAGTTTTGAAGAGAATTTTATCCTACCGCGGTCCAAACTGCTATCTTGAAGAGCTCTTGTAGGACTCCTGGAAAAAATGTTACTTGGGAATGGTACTTGGGAATGCTTTATAATGCTTATCGATGACTAAGTATTCGCTTGTTCATCTATTTCCACAACCAAATCTGCATTTTTAGACCAATTCAATTCAGTTTCGGGAATTCCCGGGACAAAATATAAAAATTCCCTGGATTCAGGAATTCCTGGTTTTGAAAAAATCCCGTGAATTTATTCTCTGTATTTACTATTAGCTATGAGAAATTTTTTATTGGGAATGCCGACTCGGTTCAAACCAGGTCTCAGCCCCGAAAAGGACTCAATAAAAAGCTTATGAAAAAACTCATTTTGAATGATCAGCCCACAAAATTGTTTTGAGACATGAATGGAATAATTTATGATTCAAAACAGCAAATAACATGGACAATATTTAATCAAAATAAAATACTGCAAAATTTAAAAAAAAAATTAAAAATGCGAAATTCTTTAGAATTACTCAGCTTTTATCCCAAATTTACAATTTTTATCAATAATCTCTGTAATGTTAAAGGAGGCTTGATGCGAACATTGTTTTTTTTATTTTGTTTGAAAATGTCCAAGAATTCAATAAAAAATTATCACTCTCACCTTCAAGATTGAAATTTGTGCTGGCATTTTTTTTATATAATATTTTCATCGGAAAGATCGGAAAATTCGAAATAAAAATAATAACGTGAACTTAATTGTTTGACAGTAAAACATGAATCTATATCGTTGAATGTTCACAGCGACGGGTCATGATCGTCATTTGGATGCTAACGTCAGTCGATACACACGAAGTAGAGCCGTGAGAATACCGTGAGCTCAACACTCAAACAGCCGGGCGATACGACGACACATGCTCCACTTTCTCTTTTCCTCTTTTCCTATCTCTTTCTTGATTGTGAGGGTAGGTGTGGTGACAGCAATCATTTGAACGCAGTCATGGACCGAGTGATTGACTTTGCGTTGCGTTCATTCGTTCGGATGTGTGTGTGTGTGAGCGAGAGCAGGGTATAAAATTCAGGCGGGCGTAACGAAAACAAAAGAGCTCATGTTAACTGTCACAAACATGTCGACATTTGACATAATATTTCATGCAAAGGGTGTTTTTTTTCGGAATTGCTAGTAGCAAATCTCTATTTTTTCAGCACCTGTTTATTTAATTCAGTGAAACTCGTTGGATAAATGCCTGACTCGTGCTGAAAATATCTTCTTTTTTCAACTTGTTGCATACACGAGTAGGTATTTCCGTTTTTTCAGCAACTAACAGATTTAATTTCCCATTCGTAGCTGAACTCCGTACAGCCTCCATAACTCGTAACCGCCGTTCTCCACTCATCGGTGTACAGACAATGGTCAAATTTCTTATTTCTGATGTAATAGTGATCCCAGGTTCCCGAATCGTAGATTTTCCAGTCAGCCCCACCATCGTTGATGACGGCTTTCTTGATCCAGGTGAACACCTTGTGGTGCTGAACGGACTCGAACAGTTCTTCGTTCAGCTTTTTGTGCTTGATCCTGTACCACTCGCCGGTCGCGTGCGTTATCACCCATGTGTGTGGGCTCGAGCTGTGCTCCACGTTGCGACGATCGGCGTCATGACCCGACGAGGAGGCCAAATACTTGCTGACGTAACGATTTTTCAGCTGGACGCATCCCGTTGGAACGGCTGCCCAAACCGTAGAAGTCAGGGCTAGTGCTAGAAGTAGGAATAGTGCACTCTTCATTGTTGTTAGACAGACTAGACACGACTAGAATAAAAACTCAGGGATTTTATACAGCATCTCTACTATTTCAATATTTATTGTAACACTATTGAATTCAAGTAAACTGTGTCAAAGGGTTAGTTTACAAGAACAAATAGTTTGTTCATTAAATAAGATCAACATTTTTTCTTCTTAACACTTTACAGAACTTATTTTCCACTCGTACCTTGAGTTGTCACAATCCTTGTAGGCACAGATCCAACTATTCATTTCGTTCGTATACAAACAATGACCAAATTTAACATTCTTTATCTGGAAAAATCCCGGATCTGTCGGCGTGATAATCCACGACGCTCCTCCATCGGTAATCCTAGTTTTTGGTTTCCACGTGAACAAATAATTTCCATTACGATAATATTCCGACTCGTAAAAATCTTCCCCCAACTTTGCGTGCGTAATTCTGTAGTAATTTCCCTCCCGCGTGACGATCCACGTTTCTGCGTCTCTCTCGTACTCCACGTGGCGCCGGTCGACGTCGTAGTCGGTTGAGCTGACCAGATATCTTTCCACTCTGCGATTTTCTATGGTGACACATCCCGTTGGAACGAGTTTGTGGGCCAGAATTGCTGGGACCAGAACCAGCGTAAAACCAACCAAAATTGACGTTGACATTGGAAGTTGAACACTAAAATTACCTTACGTGGAACTTAGAGTACACTCGTTTTGCTTTTATATATGATTTCAAGGCTTTGAGATTTCTAAGATTGATGATTGAATTAATATTTGCCCGGATTTTCCCTCTGTTAGCCGACGGGTTTTTATTTTTTTAAACGATTGATAGACAGAAATGTAAACCAGATTATTTAATACGAGAATGAGTTAAAAGTATGAAAACCATGTTCGAAAATCTTTAATAAAAAAAGCTTTGGGAGAATATATATTTTTTTTGAACTTTAGTTCATGGATTTTTTTCTGCATGCCATCTGGAATTTGGACTGTTTATATTTTGAAAAGATAGTTTTTCTTACAGTAAGTAAAACAATTATTTACACCCCTTGAGCACTATGCACAATTTGTGATGAAACATGTAAACAATTTAAAGTTGGACAGAAACCTAGTACTAAGTTTTGTTCAGAAACTGATGCCGAACATTTTGCTATAAAAAGCTCCTAAAAAGATGATTTCTATAAAAAGTTATATAACAAATACTATTACAGAAATAAAAAATTTCTGTAATAGAGCAGTTCTCTCAGATTTCGGTTATTCGATTTTTTTTTTGTATTTTTTATTCCGACTGAAGCTTTTTTGGTGACTTCGGTATGCCCAAAAATATTGGCCACCGGCCAGATTACGCAGCAAAGTGGCCACAGGAATCTTACTAGAGCGTGGGAAAAAGGGAAAAACGGGTTTTTACTCCGAGAGCAAAACAGAAGTGTGCCTTTTATTTGACAGTACGATGCAGATACAAAATGTAAACAAACCAACAGCGTGTACATAGGTGAACACAGTTTTTCCTACACTTATGTGTTTGTGTTTAGCGCAAAGTGACGTCATTCTACCAACAAAAAATGCCATTTTGCATCATTAGTTTGTCCATATAATTTTCCATACAAATTTGGCAGCTGGCTATACAAAAATGATGTATGAAAATTAAAAAATCTGTATCTTTTGAAGGATTTTTTCCATCGATTTGGTGTCTTCGGCAAAGTTGTAGGTATGGATATGGACTACACCAAAAAAAATGATACACGGTAAAAAAAAAAATTGGTGATTTTTTATTGAACTTTTTGTCACTAAAACTTGATTTGCAAAAAAAACACTATTTTTATTTTTTTATTTTTTATATATGTTTTAGAGGACATCAAATGCCAACTTTTCAGAAATTTCCAAGTTGTGCAAAAAATCTTTGAGCGAGTTATGAATTTTTGAATCAATACTGATTTTTTCAAAAAATCGAAAAATTTCAAAATTTCAACTTCATTTTTCGATGTGATTAAATTTGCAATCAAAAAGTACTTTAGTGAAATTTTGATAAAGTGCACCGTTTTCAAGTTAAATCCATATTTAGGTGACTTTTTTGCCCACCAAAATGAAGATAATGACTGCCCGTATCATTATCAAGTGGCAGATTCCTGCCAGATTTGGTGAAATGCTCAATTTCGTTGAATTAAGTTTGGTAGACCCAAAATAGGTACTAGGCCCAAAACAGGTGCAAATACCCTATAATATCTCTGGGGTTTTAGCCGGATGAGCGAACCAGCAAGTGATAATGCATTGGTATCCTCAAAAATAGCAGTTTAGTGCAGATATTAACGCCTAAGATTAATAATTCGTCGAGATATGTATCCCAGTTGATTGGGTATTAAAACAGTTTTACAAAATTGTGCAACATGCCAAAATTTTGGTTAATTTTGGCCTATTTTTAGTCGATTTGAAGGCGCCTGAATAAAAACAGTTTTCTTAAAGTGGTTGTAACTTTTTCAATAGTTTTTTGTCAGAATTCATCCAGGGATGGAGGACATTTCAGACTACCTAGTAATGCAAAAATGAAGCAAATTTGGAAAATTTTCACCGTTTTTTGTTTTTTTTTTGGTTTTAGGTTTGCAAATCGTTTGTCGTTTATATCTTTGGCAGGAAAGGGCTACCGGGAAGATTTTCAATCGCGACTTATCGCAAGCTAAGAGGGATCGGATGCAACCGGAAGTGTCCAAATCCGTTCAGCCATTTTCGAGAAATTGTAGTGACATTTTTTGGCCAATTTTCAAGTGATTTTATAAGACATTCCTCGGAGAGGAAGCCAACAAATTAAAAAAAAGACCTGTTTCGAAGAGAAAGGCTCATGACACCCCGGGATTCAAACTGACGACCTTTGGATTAGAGTCGCTTGTAGGCAGTCCAACTGCCTACAAGCGACTCTACCGAGACAGGACCTGGGGAGATGACTCCTACACCTGGACTGAGCTATTGACCTTACCCTGTGGGTTAGACCGGGGCCTACATTTACTTCCCCGTCCGGCGGAAGGTGTGGTGAAAAATGCCACCGGGACCGTCTGGGATCGAACCCAAGCCGACTGGGTGAGAGACTGGGTATTTTTCTGATGTACCATTTGCAAGGTATAATTTATAAATCAGGTATCTTTAAACCCCTTTTTGTCCGATGACTTTTGAGAATTGTCAGCTCTAAACCGCTTTCATTTAAATATTACCCTGGGCTACAAAATGACACTCAAAACTCCTTTTTTGTTTTTTAATAGAAATCTAGCAAAAAAGGTTTGTTTTTTTTTTAATTGAAACCACACCTTTTTAACCAAGAATTAATAGAAATGCGAACACAATAATGCTCAGGACATTGCACTACTCCATGCAACATAGAAAACTTTCAAATGTTTTATAACAATGTAACTCAATGTCGATTGCAACCAAGTAACACAAAGTCGATGATTTGAGCATACAATATAAAAAAAGATCATTAGAATAAGATACAGAACAAATATTATTAAGTAACAACTGGATAAACCACTTTATACTTATATAAACCAAGCTCTGGCAAATTTAATCCAGTCGGGAAAACCTGTTAAAAATGAAAGCTACACTTGCAGCATTCCTAATATTCAGCGTAATTTCCGTTGCTCTGGCCCACGAATGGGCCCAGCCGGGAAAGTGTGTGCAGTTCTATAGTTTGAACAACGGTAAGCGATTGGCCGCTTTGGACTCGAAACATGACAGGGATCGGCGCTATGCCGGTACTGTTGGCGGTGCCGGCGATTATTGGATCGTTACAAAGGACGAAAGATATGCCGACCATTACAAAATCAAACACAGAGATAACGGCGAAGAACTGTTCGAGTCTGAACAGAACTACCATGGCAACTACATATTCACCTGGGTGCCGAAAACGCTGATCAACGATGGGGGTGCTTCGTGGAACATCATGCGGGCCGGCAACGGAAATTACAAGCTCAAAAATAAAAAGTTTAACAACTGCTTGTGGCAAGCCGAAAGTAAAATAAGTGCCTTTGAAGCGTGTGACAATAATGATTATTTGTGGAAACTTTTTGTCTATCCATGCTCAGCAAACAAAGGATAATGAAGAGTATGAAGGAGTTTTGTAATGCCCCGTTTCTTTTTGTAAATTTCCCGGAAATTCCCGAAATACAAACGAAATTAACATTTTCCTAACTTTTTGACACCAATGTTTTGAAATCATACAAAAAATAATAATTAGAGAACCTTATTTGGTTTTACTCATTTCAATCAACTGATCATAGTGAACTTATCAGCTTGTCTGTAAATTTCATGTCAAGGTTTAATTCAGATAATATTAATTCCTGAAGCATTCCCAACTAGGAATGATGGTTGCTTGTGTATTGGGCAACAAAAATTACGGTATTATGGAATGAATATTGCTTATTTTATTTTCTACAACCTATTCTAACATTTTTTTTATGTCATTTGAAAATAAGATATGGGTCATTCCATCTCAACTGTGCACGAAAAAGTGCAAATTTGAAAATTACCCTCTCCGATCCTGCTCAAATTTGGCAGGGCTGTTGATACTATCAAAACATGCAAGAATCCCGAATTTCATCCAAATCGGACCACCCCCTCCATTTTTGTACCTCCCCAAAAAATCGACTTTTTGGCGATTTTTGACCAAACCTCCTAGTTTCAAACAACGATAACTCAGGAACCACTAATCTTAGAGGGTCGGTCTTAGACTCAATTTTAAAGGAAATTGGACGTAGAATCCATTTCCGTGATCAAAATTTTGATTAATTTATTTTGTCTACCTGTATTGCGCAATTGAAAACTTTAAACGGCCGCATCTCAAAACACCCCAACTTATTTTTTTTATTTGACCTCACCATCGTGTTCCCCGGCCAATTTTATATAAGAATCACTTATCGACAGAAATGAATATGTTTCGTTCCAGAAATATCGAATTTTAAAGCTATGTGTTTCCGAGATTACCTACATCAGCTTCATTCGCCGCATCTGCTAGAAGCACACAGGCGGGCTGATCAATAACTGCTACCTGTTGTTCTGGGAGATGATTAATTTAATTTATATTTTTATAATTTTACGCAAATATTTATTCAAATGGCTAATAGGGGAAATTCTGGTATGTTTGGCAGGTTAAGTCCTCGCTCCTAGTTTCATCCAATTTGCTCATTTTCACTATTCAAACAACAAATTTTGCAAAACTTTTGATAGAAATTTGCTTGTTCACTTCTTATTGAGCTATTCATCACTCGATTTCAGTTGAAAACGCTTTTAATCAGCTGTAATTGAATGCCAAAGCGCTGATATGGTAACATTAGAGAAATGCTGGAATTAGATGCTGTTCCCCTACCTTGATCAATCTATTTGTGTGAAAGGAATATTAATTGGGTTATTTTACGTGTTGCTAACCGTTTTAAAGTACCTCCGAGGCCATATGACTAGGGCCTTCATCATGGGCGGTAGCAAAATAGTGCCATTCAGCAAAAACCCCAAAACCTGCTTTATTATTATTATTATTATTATTATTATAGTTAATTATTGACACTTTACCATAATTTGGCAAATCCGATTTATGGTTTAAAAGAAATCAATTTTTATATTGTGAGCCAGCTCCATTTGATTCAAAGAATCCAAGAATGATGTAAGAAAAAAATACTGTTGTTCGGACGGTGTCGAAATCATCGCAACTAAATTTGGGGAATTAACCGCTTTTCAGCAGATCAAACTTTGTGATTTTCTTAAATTTTTCAGTTTTACACTTTCCAGAAATCATTTTCCTACTCCTTGTGATCGTCCTTCACTAGAGTAAAATGTATCAACAAATTTTATTAATTTTAGTTCATATTTCTTACTCAGTAATGTATCGTGCACTTATTGTTCAGTGTTACTAACAAGATTAATTGCATTTTCCTGCTCGCTCCGTCGGAATCCAATTCTGCCCTTTACTGTGTGTCGTTATTGCTCTGCCCTGTGGGTTAGCACAGAAATTCATTTCATTCATTTTTTTGAACAGATAAACATTCGCGATTAAACTCCAGTTTCCTACAGTGTTACATAGTTAATTTTTGCCCAATTTGATAAAGATTATTTATGATGAAATATTACTTCAATAAATGGCCAGGTAACAGTTATTGATCAGCCCGCCTGTGTGCTTCTAGCAGATGCGGCGAATGAAGCTGATGTAGGTAATCTCGAAAACACAAAACTTTAAAATTCAATATCTCTGGAACGAAACAAATTCATTTCTGTCGATAAGTGATTCTTATATAAAATTGGCCGGGGAACACGATGGTGAGGTCAAATAAAAAAAATAAGTTGGGGTGTTTTGAGATACGGCCGTTCAAAGTTTTCAATTGCGCAATACAGGTAGACGAAATAAATTAATCAAAATTTTGATCACGGAAATGGATTCTACGTCCAATTTCCTTCAAAATTGAGTATGAGACCGACCCTCTAAGATTTGTGGTTCCTGAGTTATCGTCGTTTGAAACTAGGAGGTTTGGCCAAAAATCGCCAAAAAGTCGATTTTTTGGGGAGGTACAAAAATGGAGGGGGTGGTCCGATTTGGATGAAATTCGGGATTCTTGCATGTTTTGATAGTATCAACAGCCCTGCCAAATTTGAGCAGGATCGGAGAGGGTAATTTTCAAATGATGTTCCGCTTCAGATGGAATGACCCATATTCACCATTGTTGTTTACCATGACAAAATTGGATGAATATAATTAAATTTTTCGAAAAGGGTCGTTCGAGAAGAATTGGTTTAAAAATATACGAGAAATAAATGTTTGAAATTATAAATTTCAAACATAAAATGTTTTGTTCAAATTCAACCACTTTTACACTATGAAAATTATTTAAATGTAATTAATTTATTAGGCCATATGATTATATAACTCAAATCATACCATAAATGGAACCTTGAAAAATCATGTTTTCAAGTTAAATAGCGCTAGACATTAGAATTAGAAGGCCAATTCAATGATTATCTATTTATTCACAAGTTGAAAATATTTGTTCTAAAATAAGTAATTTGCTATGAAAAACATTATTTCTGCATGATTTTTTCTTTCATTTCACTGTTATGGTCACTGGGACAAATTTAAAAGCAATTTTATTGTTGTTGAGTATAGATTTTCACTGTCCAAACAATTTGATTTAAAAAATACAAAAAATTGATTTAAAAAATACAAAAAATACAAACAATATATTTTTTATTTGGTACGATTTGAAAGACAGATTAAAAAATAAGATTTTTTTTTAATTTTTTCGCAAAGTTGTATGATTTTTTTACAAGCATTCACGCCATCAATTGATCCTTACACGCAGTTTGAACAATAAATATGGTGTTCTATACAATTTTGTTGCTAAATATTAATCAGAAACAGGGTCAGAATATTTTTTTTAAATTTCATTTCCCGGCAATTTGTAGAAAATTTCCCGGGAAGTTTGTAACCCCGGGAAATTAGACGCGCTAGTTTTGGTTTTTGTCAGTTTTGACCATTGACTTTTTTTTTGTTTTATGGATTTTTTATTTGGCTCAAACTTTGTGGGGGCCTTCTTAATGACCAAATGTTAAAGTAATATTGTGTCATTGGCTCACCCATACAAGTCTCCATACCTTTTTGCAGCTGTCCATGCAAAAATGGTACGAAAATATTCGAAAATCTGTAACTTTTGAAGGAATTTTATTACCATTTTGTTGTCGAAAAATTGGTTTTCCCAACTTTTTTTATTTTAAAGATTTTTTATATGTTTCATGGGACCAAAACCCGCAACTTTTGAGTCACAGGTCAAAAATGTTGCCACAAAGTTATGAATTTTTGAAAAATCTGTCAAATAAATTCCAAATTTTTTTTTACAGATTTTTTGAGTTATGGCCCCATTTTCAAGATATAGCCACCGAATGTTTGATTCCAGCGAAATATTTACAGTTATTCGATTTTTTACAATAGTGACAAGCAGTGTCCATTTCTAAAAATATTTTTTTCAAGAGTTCAGAAAATTTACTTTGTCTAAGAAAGTAACAGTTACAGGAAATGTGACGTTTTTTTAAGTCTCACCAAATCAACCCTCCATCTTCTAATGTCGATATCTCAGCAACTAATGGTCCGATTTTCAATGTTAAAAAATGAAACATTCGTGAAATTTTCCGATCTTTACGAAAACCATATTTCAAATCAAGTTTGACCTGTAAAAAGATCGTAATATTGAATGTTTAGTCCTTTTGAAATGTTAGGTTTATAAATGTTCGATTTTTATTTTATTCCTTTTTTTGCTTTTTTGAATACAATTGTCAAGGGGAAGGGAATAAGATAGCCCTAGTTGGACCACTCTCATACCCATTTTAAATTAAGGTCTGGAAAATTAACCTTATTAGTGTCTGATTG
This sequence comes from Culex quinquefasciatus, assembly GCF_015732765.1. Taxonomy (NCBI): domain Eukaryota; kingdom Metazoa; phylum Arthropoda; class Insecta; order Diptera; family Culicidae; genus Culex; species Culex quinquefasciatus. Next base: position 43,099,371 of record NC_051862.1, read on the forward strand.
GTTTATGATTAGGAGTCGCTATTGCTCGATGAAGTTTGCATGAGAAAATTCGCAAAAATATATGAGGAAAAATAATTTTGGCAGCAGGTGGCGTAGGTCTTGCACAAAAATTCTACTCCATTATTTACATACAGAAACAAGGATAAAATTTCATTTTAACTAAATTACAAATTCATAAATAATTTATTCGACAGTTCACCGCGTCCGTCAACAATCAGCCAGACGAATTTCCCACTCAAAATCCCTTCCCTGGCACTCCGGCAGCGCTTGAACCCACCCGAACGAACCCTTGGTGTGCAAACAGTCCCGGTAGTATGCGTTTTGGAAGATAAAGTTGCCCCCTCCGGTGGGCAGTATGTCCCACAGGCCGTTAGTGATCCGTTCTCCGGGCATCCAGGTGAACACGTACCGCCCCCGCCAGGCCTGGGCCGACACGAACAGGTCCTCCAGCAGCCGCTGGTGCAGAATCCGGTAGTGGCCCTGGTCGTGGTAAATCAGCCACTGTTCGGGCACTCTGCTGTAGGTCACGTGGCGACGATCCGCGTCGTGGCTTTCCTTGTGCGATACGACCAGGTACTTTTTGATGTTGGCATTTTTTATCTCGACGCAACCGGTGGGAACTTGGGCGCTTACAATAGCTGGAACTAGCAGAAGAAGGAGGGAAAGAATGCTTGTTTCCATTGTGGCTCGAGTAGGTTTACTGGAAAAAGAAAATTGCTCATGAAATTCGATTTTGTTCACCTTTTATGTTGTTTTTCTCAATTATCGCAAAACGTAAATATTATTAGGGTTGAACAAAAACACAACAAGAAAAACTAGCGTTAGTCCAACATTCAGGGATTCAAATAATCTATGATTTTTTTTTTATAAATATTTAGATTCTATTTTTATCCAAATATTTATTTGTTCTATTTTAAAACAGTTATCATACTCCAATATGCTTAAAATACTTAATATCTAATATCCTTGAAAACTCAAAAACATATAAATGTTAAGTACTACTACTCAAAAATGCTTCAAATATTTATATACAGATTTTTAAGTGAAGATAGTGTTACGAATGGTACACGCCCGAAATGTCAAAATCGCTAAGTGGTACCAACATTAGAAAAAAAGTGTGGCTGCAATGTCATGGCACATTTTTTCTTAATGTTGGTAACACAGCTTGATTTTGACATTTCGGGCGTGCACCATTCGTAACGCCATCTTCGCTCAAAAATCTTGATACTTTGGTGTTAAAAATACTAGAATAACTTAAAATAATTAAAATACTTAAAATGCTTAAAAAACTTAAAATACTAAAATACTAAAAATACTTAAAATGCTTAACATACTTAAAACACTTAAAAAACTTCAGATACTTAAAATTCTTAAAGTACTTAAAACACTTGAAATACTTAAAATACTTGAAATACTTGAAATACTTGAAATACTTAAAATATTTAAAATACTTAAAAAACTTAAAATACTTAAAAAACTTAAAATACTTAAAATATTAAAAAAAACTTAAAAAACTTAAAATACTTAAAATACTTAAAATATTTTTTGCAATTCCGTCGTGAAACTACTTATTTTTCCTGTCATTCTTGAACAACGAAATAGCCTACTTTTCTGTACCAAAAATAACAGAATCGAATAGCAACACTTTTCAAAATAAATGCTGAAAAGTTCTACTTTTCAGCACTCAAATGGGTGCTGAAAAGTTGAACTTTTCAGCACTTGTTTTGAAAAGTAACACTTTTCAACATTTTTTTGATTTAAACGATTCATTGACAAAATACATGAAAATTCGACTTAAAATTTCACTCAATGGGTGTTTTTCGAAATTGCAAAAAATGTTGTATGGAACTCGTTGCAAAACTTGATTTTTTCAGCACTCTTCGTATTTATCCAACTCGGTGAACCTCGTTGGATAAATGTACGACTCGTGGTGAAAAAATCCCCTTTTTGCAACTTGTTGCATAAACTACTATTAAGTACTTTATATTTAAAATATTTAAAAGATTTGAAATAATATAAATACTTAAATACTTAAAATACTTAAAACGATTAAAATACTTGAATGTATGAAAAAAATAATATTTGCATTTAAGAAATTATTCAAATAATTTAACTATTTGAATTCAAGAAACAAATCAAATAATTTAAATACTTAAATACTTTTAATACCAATTGTTCTTAAAACAATTTCAATACATTTCAAAATTAAAACAAAAAACTTGAAATAATTACAATTATTCGAATAATAATTCTGTCAAAGGCAAACTTATAAGATATTGGACGAGTTTTTCGGTGAAAAAAATTTTAAGACTGAAAAATCAATTCTCACATATAGAAATTGCTGAAAAACAACAATAAATTACCAAATTATTTGTATTTTTTGTCAGCCGAGCTACTGTGGCCGTGTGGTTACGAGTTTGGTCTGTAAGCGGAAGGTGATAGGTTCGATTCCTGTCTGGTTCGGCAAAGTCTGAGAATACTGACCGGTAGGGGATGGCTTTCTACTAGCGGCGTGCTGCATTTCCAATCCAGAGGTCGTGAGTTCGGTTCTCGTACCGGGATGATGAATTAATTTTTTTTATGCAATCCACTATTATATCTTCACCGAATTGGATTAAGGTAAATTGTCTATATGAAGGCATGTATGTAAAATTGTCTGAAGAATCAATTCCCGTTCTTGGTTTTTGATCATTTTGACACTAGAGCACTTAAAAAACAGCTTCATTAAATTTTTTGTTTCGAAAAGTTACTACATCGTGCATTTTTTAAGGCTCTATGAAGCTTTTACCACAAAAACATATTATCGAAAAAAAATCTTTTAAATTTGACTTTTAAACCTAAAAATAATAAAACCCCATAGAAGTGGCGAGTATTTTTTTTTAAATTTAAATTACCTACAAGTTACTGACGCCCTTCTTAAGTGCAACTGGATCCATATGCACAACAAAATTCATTGATGTCAGAGAGGATCGGTTGAAAAAGTACATGAAATTCATCTGTTTTGGGCTGAAACTGCAATACTACAGTCCAGACTCGATTATCCGAAGTTCCTAAAAAAAAAATCACTTTCGATAATCGAACCATGAAAAAAACGTTGTCTTGTTTTGAATCAATGAGTTCAAATGCTCGGAAGTGATTTGGAGATTATGAATTCAAGATGGCGACCAAAATGGCGGTAATAAATTGTAGAGAAAATACAAAGGTTACAAATCTCAAATTTTTAAGATAAAACTTAGAAATTAGATGAACAAAAAAAAATCATTTACGACGTTGATTTGGTTCGAAGCTTATCAAAATCCGGAAATCGATTATTGTGTGTGCTTCAAAATTGTTTTTGAAAATGTGTTGCAATTGACCATTGTGACTTTAAAATTATTTGGGTTTTCTCAACAATAATAGAAACTAAGTAGCGAATAGAAATTTCACAACAAATATTTGCCTTTTCTGTTCATGTTTTATACTGAATATGGAACACATGATTTTTTAAATTATCAAGATTGTTTTTGACAATCTTCACCCCTTACCGACTTTAACAACTCTCAAAGCTCCACTCAAATTGCTTTCCCTTACACGTCGTACCCATTTTTGCGTAAACCCAGCTGGAAGACCCCACAAACAGGCAGCTTGGACGCTTTTCATTTCGAATTATCAATCCATTTCCACCGCTCTCAATTTTCCACTTTTCCGCCGTCAGTCCAGCCTTGGGAATCCACAGGTACACGTGGTAGTTGCTGCTGTAGGTCAAATCCGAGGCGTACAAAAACTGATTGAATTCTTTGCTTCTGATGGTGAAGAGACCTGCTCCGACGGCAGCAACATCCCACTGCTTCCCGTCACCTTGCTTAATCGAAACGCGCCGTGTTTTTGCGTCATTCTTCACCGGAGAGGTCAGATAGATTCCGTCTCTGATGTGTTTTATTTTGACGCAACCAGTTTTGATTTGGGCTTGAACAAAAGGAATGAAAACTAGACAAATTATAAGAAAGACTTGCATAGTTTTGCGATTTTTCTCAAATGGAAATATAGTTGAGTTGAATTGTCTCGGAAGAAAATGTTGTTTTTATACTTTCACATCTTGTTTAATCAAGAGCTGTCTCATTTATCATTTTGCAAACGAAGACAGTTGTCTAATAAAATAATGTGGTGATATTTATCATATTACTAGCAACACTTGTTTCTATGTTTGTTTTCAAAGGGCGTTTCAAAGTCAAAGCCAGAGTCCGAGTCCGAGTCCGAGTCCGAGTCCGAGTCCGAGTCCGAGTTCGAGTCCGAGTCCGAGTCCGAGTCCGAGTCCGAGTCCGAGTCCGAGTCCGAGTCCGAGTCCGAGTCCGAGTCCGAGTCCGAGTCCGAGTCCGAGTCCGAGTCCGAGTCTGAGTCCGAGTCCGAGTCCGAGTCCGAGTCCGAGTCCGAGTCCGAGTCCGAGTCCGAGTCCGAGTCCGAGTCCGAGTCCGAGTCCGAGTCCGAGTCCGAGTCCGAGTCCGAGTCCGAGTCCGAGTCCGAGTCCGAGTCCGAGTCCGAGTCCGAGTCACAATCACAGTCACAGTCACAGTCACAGTCACAGTCAGAGTCAGAGTCAGAGTAAAAATAGGCAGGGCAGTTTTGCGTGTACTTTTATTCTATTAATGTACAACTTTGTTGATAAAGTTTTCACTTAGAAGCTACTTCAACCGGTTCACACGACGCAAGCTCCCACTTGTACTGATCCTCCTTGCAGTCCTGACAATTTTCCTTTGAATAGGTATGGCTAAATGATCCCAAAAACAAACAACCCGGGTTCTTCACATTGCTGATGCAGAAATGCTCTCCTTGGGGTATAATTTTCCACTTTTTCGTGTGCACATAAACATCCGCCCCGACGGTGTAGACAGCACGCTCCCCGCCGATTTCCACTGCTTCCGTCATCATAAACTGGCTGATATTGGTGTTGAACAGCGTGTAATCGCCGTCACATTTCTCGACCTTCCAAAACTCTTTTTCGCTTTCGTTCTCCCTTCCACCGATGTAGCGAAAGTTGTTTTTCTGCTTGAAATCCCCGGCAAGATACTTTCCCGATTCTACGTTTTTGATCGTCACACACCCGATGGGAACTTTTGTCAGTAAAGCTGGACCAATTAGGAGGAATAGTAGAATTACACTTTGCATTTTTGCGTTTTGAAATGGAATGATACTATATTTTTCTAACGTTTAATTTATACAACTTGAGAAGGAATTGAAATGCTGATTGTTGTAACCACTGATCAACACATGTGTTACCACTGCATCTGTGCGATTTTGCAAGATTGAATTGCAAAATTTTCATCATTTTCAACCCTTCACGACGTAGAAAGTTTTACCAGGAAACAAAAAAGAATCATGAAATGAAACTCCAGAGAAATACATTTAAAAAATCAAGGTGTCTTTTTGGAACGCTTGATTTTTTCAGCACCCGTCATATTTATCCAACTCGGCCGTATTTAATTTTTGAGTATCACAGCTAAAAAAGTAGTAATCCTGCTGCGTGTAAAAGGCCTGGGTGTAAAATAAATATTGCATTATTTTATGCAATTTGATGTGATTTTACACCCTGAAATATGTAGCCCATCAGTATGGGAAACCTACTTGACCGAAATGTCAAGCTCATATATGCGTTTATCCTTACAGTTTTTCATCGGTCTGATGGCCGAGTGGGCTAAGGCGCCAGTCCTTACTGTTGGTGCTGGGTTTGAATCCCGTCGGTTGCAACTTTTTTTTGTGTTGTCAAAAATTGTACATGCAGTGTGTAATATTAAGTGTTTATTTTGACGAAGGTGATGTGCATGCTTTTGCATGCGATTTTACCATCGGATTTTTAGCTGTGTAGAAAAGTGGGTGATGATTCGTTGTTTGAGTTATTGCTGGTAAACTGTATAAATACGATAAAACAGTTCTAAATGAGATCCACTATTTCAGAAATGATCAACATTCTACTGTTGTGCTTGCTATCAGTTCAAGCAATTCTAGCGGAAGTTCCAACAGGATGTGTGACGATTAAATTTGTGAAAACGGCCAAATATCCCACGCCCGAATTTAAAATTCTGAACTTTCGCATGCTGACAGGCAAGGACGAGAAGCAACAATGGTTAATCGAGAAAAGCAACGAAGACATTAAGATAAAGCACAAGCAGTACGGAGAGTACATGTACGCCCACAGCGAATCCGACGGCTCGGAACGTTTCGTGAGGATTCTCAACTCGGGAAGTGTCGACTCGGACAGGTGGAAAATTGAATCGAAAAAGGGAACACTTTACAGTGTTAGAAATGTCAAGTTCGTAGAGTGTTTATCGATGGCTGGTAACAATGTAGTGGTTGCTAAGAAACTCGAAAGTTGCGATGATGATTTGTGGGAAATTCAGCCATGTTGAATAGGGAAAATAAACCCATTTTAAACCTAATAATAAGCGGTCGTGTTCGAAAAATGTTGAATAATCTGGAGTCTTTCTTAAGATTTACTAAAACCAAGTACACCAACAAGTAGAGCAACTTTTTGTGAACATTTTTGTTTATTTTCATTTTTACTTAAAATTATTCTATTCCATTCACAAGCATCTAAAAAAAAAATTCCCAAATGTATTCTAATCAAATGAGAATGCATTGGGCAACGTCCATTTTTCTATTTTCAGCGTAGTTCTTTTTTCTTCCAGCGTTCTTTTGGGTCTGCTTAGTGCTGCCAAAATGGATGAAATTTTAAGCGAACACTTACAAAAAATAACAATTATAGATAAAGTTTCCTGGCATCACTGGCTCACTCTTATAGGCGCTGCTGATGGTGTTGGCGGCCACCCTTTGTTCTTTATTTGCCTTCGCTTCTCGCTCGGATTTCTTCAGCCTTCGATTGGAATGGGACGTCAAAAATCAAGCGTCAAAAGACTAAGCACGTTTGTTTTTTTGAGGTGCTTGCTAATTATTTACATGTTTCGGGATTATTTTTCAAGTGAGTGACTAACTAATGTTCAAAAGAACATGTTGCCGGTAGTTGGAAGCAATGGATGTGTGTGTGCCAACAGAATGATGAAAAATGGTTTCGTGAAATAGAAATTATGATCAAAAGTGCATAAATTTTGATATTTTTGGCCAGTACGTGGCATACATTTGCGTGCTTACTCAAGGCGATGTTGTTGCTGGTAAGTTTATAGCCTAAACAGTGTTTTTGGAGTTTTCATCGAGCATCACACTCTCCATATGGTGTTTGATTAGAAAGGGTTTTTTCCCCATAACCTAATAAAGCTTAAAAACATTTTTGTAATAATCTGTAATCTGCAATTGGCTGCTGTTTTATTTTTTTTCAATTTTTTCTGAAGAGAAAAAAGACTATTTCGAAATATTTACAAGCGTTCTTAAATTTGGACATTTTCTACGTATCAAAAAAGGGTTTCCAAAAGCGTTTATTACTTGACAGTTAACTTCTAGTAATTGACTGACTGATGACTTGATAATTTTCTGGTGTTAAGTTTCTTTATTTATTAAACGTAGTTATTGTTTAGTTGATAAACGTGATATTTCAAGCAAGAATTGCTTGGAATTAGTTCTTTTTTCCAACGATCAAACAGTTTGAAACAGGCTGGATTTCCCACAAATCATCGCCACAGCTATCCATTTTCTTGGTAACCACATGATCGGATCCACTAATCACCAGACATTCCTGGTACTTGACATTGCTGATCCAGTAAAGTGCCATTTTTTGCTCAACTTTCCAAACATTCGCATCAGTAGTTCCCTCTTTGAGGGTTTTCACCGCTCGGCCAGGGTCGTCCGTTTTGCTCTCGGCATACAAATACTCCGTATAAATTCTGGGCCTTATTTTGTAGTCATTGCCACTTTTCTCGATCACCCACTCTTCCTTTTCATCACCACCGTAGAGCTTCCGGTAGTGCAGGACGGTTTTGTCCCACATATTGATATGCTTTGCGTTGTTCACAAATTTCAGCGTCACACATCCCGTTGGAACATCCGCCAAAATTGCTGGAACGATCGCTAGGCCCAACAGTAGAATGTTTATCATTTTGAAGCTACTCACTTGAATGAATGGAACATGGTCGTACGGTTGTATTTATACCATGAAAATTTCAAAACTTCTGCTAACCGTTTCGCAAAAAAAAAGTAAACATCTTTATCGATGTTTCTTCATTTTGTCTCAAGGGGAACAAGAATACGTTCATCGCTTTAGATTGCAAAATCATATTCTTACATCAATATGAGAACGGGCAAATCCGCTGGCAACTTCGATGCTGCCAACGAGCATTTTTCGTAAGTTAACCCTATTTCGTAACTCTTTGTACAGAACCATGGAATCTGAAGACTTTTGAACAGCTCTAACTTTTTTTGTCATCAATTAATTGCTTTTATGGCAGAAAAATAATCTTTTGATAAAAAGTTGTTTTTGCCTGTTTTATCAAATTCAACCGATTTTTGTTGTTTTGATGCATGGTGTGAGTCTAATGAAGATAAATAAAAGAAGGCTTTTGCTTTTTATTGTCAAAATATTAGATTTGTTACCAAATATGGCTTAAAACATTAAAAAGACCTAACGGACTTTGAAACACATTTTTTCCAAAAAAGAAAACGTGTCAAAAATCGCTGTAAACATAAAAAAAAGTAATTTTGATGTATTTTTTCAGGTCAATCACTTAAATAGTACATGTGACAATGAGTTTGAGTTAAGTGTAATAGAATAGTTTTGATAAATTTCAATACTTCTTCTAACCGTTTTGCAAAATAAACGTAAATATTTATGTCGAAAACAACATGATTCGAAAAAAAAAAGCTGTCCGATCGGACTCAACATTTTTGTGGCCATTAACCCAGTCAAATCAATCCGAATTCTGAAACAGAATCTAACGGAAACGGAATTCGGATTGATTTGACTGGGAAAATGACCTACGCCGTGTTAGGGTGACCCGAAAAATTGCCATTTTCGTCGATATTCGCAAAAACAAACACATTTCAACCGATTTTAACGAAAGGGTTCACTTGGCTCTGACAGCTCCGAGAGTGTAGACGTGTGTGACGTGAGTGCTAAAGGCATCGTGCCTCGGGTTGTTTGACGGATGGAGGTGGAAGAGACCTCCGAGACGGATGATTTTCAACTCATCCCCGGAAATCGGAAGCGGAAGAAGACCCCTGAGATCACCGGAGCAGTCGTCGGAGAAGGAAAAGTGGAGCAGAACGTGCTCAATAACAACAAGTTCAGCCCGCTAGCGGAAAACGAAAACAACAACAATGCCAGCCCAGCAGGAGGAGGGGACGCCCCGGCGGTCCCACCACCCGGCCAGTCGGCAGGTAAACAAAAGCAACCACCTTTGGTGGTGAAGAGCACCACGGATTTTTACAAGCTCGCGGCAATAGTGGAAAGTTGTAAATTTGGTTTCAACCCGATTTACAAACTAACCCGATTTGGAACCAAGGTGACCTGCTTCTCTGTCAAAGATTTTGACAAGTTGCAAGAGCTCTTCAAGAAGAAGAAAGTGGAATTCTACACCCACGAACGGCGGAGCGAACGAAATCATCGGGTAGTTCTTCGTGGTTTACCTGATGAACTGAAACCGGACGAGGTCAAGTACCTGCTGAAGAGGGATCTCAAGCTGAACGCGCTGGAGGTGCATATCATCAAGCGGAAGGAAAAGTCCACCGTGGACGAAACTCCGTACATTGTGGTCTTCCCCAAGGGATACACCAATCTGAAAAAGCTCAAGACCTTCAAGACCCGCTTGGACCAAGTAACCCTCGTCAGTTACATGATCTCCAAGTATGGAATTTAAGGAGTTTTTTTTTTTTGTTATTTTACATTGTTTTACTGATCCTCGGTCCCAACCTGGTCACAGCACCTAAAAGGACCTAATAAAAATAAGTTGAGAAAAAAAACGAAAGGGTTAAAGATAGACTTTTAAGGAAAATAGTTACAAGTTTCAAATATCTTGCCTGAAAATGTCGAATTACAACTGAAAATGCTGTTTTGAAGGTCGCGTGACCAAAGAGCCTATGTCTAAAAATATTTTCATCGGATTCCTCGAAAAAAAATTGCATAAAATATCAAAAAATGGTGAAGTTATGTTTTTAATATTTCTACATACGATTTTTTGAAAATAAAAACCATGATCTTCGACGCAAAAACGGGAAAATGGCGAAAACGGGAAAAAACGACTTTTTTACTAAAACTGCGATAACTTTGAAATTCAAGCGATGACCTATGAATGTTTGGCTACCATAAGTTGCGACTTTCACTCACAAAATTGTTGGTACCCATAGCTCATTTTTTCTCGTTTCCGTCATTTTCTCGTGTTTGTGCGCAGCGCGTCAAACAACACGGTTTTTATTTTCAAAAAATCATATGTCGATGTATCGAAAACATAACATTACCATTTTTTGATATTTTACGTAAATTTTTTCGAGGAATTCAACGAAAATGGCAATTTTGCGGGTCACCCTAACACGGCGTATGTCATTCTAATGGCCAAACAAAAAAAAAAAACGGGTCCTATTTTTCGGCCAAGGAAGTCCGATCGGACAATTTTTTTTTTAATCATGTTATTTTCGTCATAAACATTTACGTTTATTTTGCAAAACGGTTAGAAGAAGTATTGAAATTTATCAAAACTATTCTTTATTACACTTAACTCAAACTCATAATCATGTTTTAAAACATATAAAAAAAACGTTACTTAATCCACCCTTAGGTGGTTGGTGCCTTCCTCTCATTCAAAGGGTAATGCTATCCAAAATAGACACGCTCGTGGGAAGGTCTTTAAATTACCTATCCAAAGATAGGTCGCATAATATATTTGGAATACGTTTCATCTAAATATCTGAGAACTAGCCTCCAAAAAGTGTATAAATAACTCTTAAGTGCTTATAACTTTTGATAGGGTTGTCAGATCATCAATGTTTTGGACGCGTTGGAAAGGTCTTTTGATTACCTGTTCAACGACGGGTTGCATGATAGATCCGGACAACGTTTTCATCGTGATATCTGAGATCCGGCTTCCAAAAAGTGCATAAATAACACTTAATTGCTAATAACTTTTGATAGGGTTGTCAGAACTTCAATATATTGGTCGCGTTGGAAAGGTCTTTTAAATACCTTTCTAAAAATGTATAACATGCTGGGGTTTCTTACAAAAACCACCCTTTTTACAATCTTCCGGACTTTAGTCGAAATTGTTTTTTTAGCATAACTTTTGAAGTACTTTACTAAACTTCATAATTTTCAATAGGGACTTATGGGACCCCAAGACGAATCGAATGAGACCAAAACGGTCCAAATCGGTTAAGCCAGTGCTGAGATAATCGAGTGCATATTTTTTGCTGCACAGACCCACATCCCTACACACACACACACAGACATTTGCTCAGAATTCGATTCTGAGTCGATAGGTATACATGAAGGTGGGTCTAGGAGGTCTAATTGAGAAGTTCAGTTTTCGAGTGATTTTATAGCCTTTCCTCAGTAAGGTGAGGAAGGCAAAAATTTGGAGATGAAAATACATGTTTTTATCAGCAAGTTCAAACACATCTACACTCAAACCCCGTTGGTTTGACAACAACTGTTGTCAAACGAACGGGGTCACTTTTTAGTTTGACACCCCTTTTACACGGAGTTCACACATACTACCAAACGTTTGTTTTGATAGGGTGCGTGAGCGCCGTGTAAAAAGTGACAGTTCGTCACTTTTTAGTTTGACTTTGACCAACCAACGGGGTACAAACTAAAAAAGTGTCAAACGAAAAAGTGACCAACAACCGGGGGTTGAGTGTATTGTTTTGTTTTGGCAAACTATTTAAGTGATTGACCTCAAACAATACATCAAAATTACTTGGATCGGGATTGCGCCTGGAATTGCCTTCGAGGGATTCTTGTGGTCATCGCTAATGATCGCATCGGCCAGAATTACAAAGGCCACCGGGAAAGAAGATGAGGCTTCTAAAGATTTGCAAAAAAAAAAAAAGAAAAAACGGTAATTCTAATAAAACTATTTAAACCCATTTTTACTAACTGTCTGCAGCACTCTTTGAAAAATTTCGGAGCTACGTGATTTTTCACGTAGCATCTACGTGTGGATTTTTTTGAGTGTGCTAAAACAATTGCTAAGTAGAGGGAAAACACTAGTTGTCCCATTCTGGGTATTATGAGTTTTATTTACATGGCCTTATTTCCCATTTCGCACAATCTTTTGCATTCTTAGGCACCTTAGAATGGACATACTTTTCCTTTGAAATGTACAGACATTCAGGATATTTAACATTTTCAATGATGTAATACTTTCCCTCCTTTTCAATCTTCCACTCATCAGTCCTAGCTGTGGTCCCTTGTTTGACGGTAAACACGGTATGATCCGGATCCATTGGCGCGTCCAAAATCATCATGTATTCGTTCCATGCTTGATTGAGAATTCTATAATACGGTCCACTTTTTTCAACAGTCCACATTTCCGGCAGTCCCAATCGGACAAAACGAAGCTTTGATTGGGAGTTCTTGGCTGGCACGAGGTAGACCACCGGTTTGACGCTCAAGAAATAAACACATCCGGTGGGAATCTGAGCCAGGATAGTTGAAATAAGGGCTAGTAACAGAAGGAGTAGCATGGTTCAGCTTTGAATTTTGAATAAAGGCTGTTACGATGAATCTGCTGTACTTATAGCACTTGACTATTCTGTTTGAAAATGAATTACTCAAACATTGCACAAAACCGTCGTTGCCATAAGCCAAGTATGTTCCTTTTATGTAAACTTAATGTGATATAAAAACCCAACAGAGCTGTATGTATATTTTCATTCCATTCCAAAATGTTTACAATTCTTTATCTAGTGCTCGTACCAGCTATTTTGGCGCAAGTTCCCACAGGATGTGTTACATTTAAAAATGTGAACACAGGAAAATTCCTAACCTCAACCAATATTTCACAAGCAAACCTTCGAATGGCTCGTGGCAATGAAACCAAAGACCGCTGGAGTATCGAGAAATTTGACGAAAATTACAAAATACAAAACAGTCAGTTTAAGGAATATTTGGTGGTCGCGAAACGACCCTTGCACTCGGAACGCTCAGTTTATACAGCAAAGCCAGGATCTGCGGAGGTCAACAATGTGGACAAGTGGAAAATCGAGAAAAAGGGTGACCAGGGTTTTACTATCAGCAACGAGAAGCATCCAGGTTGTTTGTTCTTTGGGTCGTTTGGAAATGCACATTCCAGGGAGGGTCAGAATTGTACAGGTGAACTTTATCAGTGGACCATTGAAAAGTGTTGAGGAGAAATAAATATTACATTTCTTTAATTGATGAATGGATTCGTTTTTTTCCGAAGTCAAAATAAAAAAGTTTTTAATTTAATTTTCTTGATTCCACAGATGAATTTATTTCGTATTCATCATAATTATCAATGGATAGCTGCAGAATCTAACAAGTTTAAATAAAAAGCAATCAGCACGACTTTATTTCCCACTTGGTACTGATCCTCTGAACAGTTTCCCTTATCCTTGGTGTAAGCATTATCGTACTCTCCAATGTGCAGACATCCTGGATGTTTAACGTTGCTTATACTGTAATGCTCTCCCACTGGCTCAATCTTCCAATTTTTCGTATGAACCGTTGTCTCAGGTTTAACGGAAAACACAGACCTTAAAGAATCAAAATCGGCTCCAAATGCCATCATGAATTCGCCACTCTTTTTATGCATCACAGTGTAACCCTCGTCACCTTTACCAATTTCCCACTGTTCCTGGCCATCATTTTTGCCAACGATAAATTTAAGTTTCTCTCCTTGCGTTTTGGTGTCAGCAGCAAGGTATTTTCCAGATTCTACACTCTTGATCGTGGCACAACCTGTTGGAACGTCTGCCAGAATAGATGGGATGATCACCAGACTGAGATAAATGAAGATTTTCATCGCACTGGCTGTTCAAGTTTGCACAGTTTCTTATTGATCTCACTTTTATAGATTTTCTTCAAACCAGTCATTTTTTATTATCATATCTGATTGCAAAATGGTCGTGCACTTGTGGTGATAAACAGCACAATTGCGGGATTGCAGGATTGCGAAACATTCATTTGTTTTAACAACAGAGCGTTTGCTGCTTGTTTAAACACCTTATCTACCACGCTTGAACCTGTATTGTTTGCATTTTTTATAATTGATATCTTTTCCTAAAGATTCGAGTTATTCTCAACGTTTTAGTTTTACAACTTTGCCGGCCTAAATTATGAAGAAAAAGTTTCTTTTTCAAAGAGAGCTGGAAGTTCATAATGGGTATGCAAGTGTTTTAAAAACAAACTTTTTTTTCCAGAGCGTTTGGCACGGTATGTCCACGCATCCTTCCTCCCCTGTAGATTCTGTGAAATCACAAGACTTTCCAGCATGCTTCCATCGGACTGGCTGCTTCTGTGTTAGATGAGATTAGATTAAATTATCTTGAGAAACGTATTTCTTTTCGATTTGGTGTCTCTGGAAAATTTGGAGCTAGTGGATTTTTCTATCACTTGAAGTTAAATTCAAGAAAATACTTTTTTTTTTATTTTCGAGATGATTTAGCGAACAAAAGTCAAAATTTGTACTTTGATTTGTGATGGTGCAAAATCTAATTCAGATGTCATGATTAAGGTTGGTGAAATTTCATGATGTCGCGGACAGCGTACACCCAACTGGCAGTCGCATGATTGTGATGCATGGCGGCATGAAAGTATATCAGAATCTGCATGAAATCTGTCCTCATGCATTTTTTGCAATATAGGAGTATGACATTTTTGCCCGTTACCGACAATTATCGACATTACCGACGGCTTTTTGGTTGTATTTCACAAAAAAAAACACTCAGTAGAACGAGGATTGAACCACCAACTTCTAGATTATTGATCCGACACGCTGCCACCGCGCCATGGACGCTGGATGAAAAGAGAGTGGAAGAGCACCAACATATGCTTCTCTTTGGAGTGTTGCTCGGGGACGGGCCAGCATTATATGTGTTGGTGAGAACTGCAGATCGCTGAATTTTTTACAAGCGGGCAAAAATGATCTACGGGCTTGCTGCAAAAAATGTTATAAAATGTGACATTTTCTGCAGCAAATCCAATGTTGCAGATTTTGAGATATATTTTTCCTTTGGGTGTAAGATTTGTGAAATTGCACAATTTTCGCGAAATCCTGAGGAATTCACACATTAAATTTTCGCATATAAATATCATATTTAAAAATATATTGCTTCAACGAAGGTTGGAAATGTAAAATTCATATGTTTAAAATTGAAAAACGTAGTATTACAATAGAGCAATTCCAGCTCAAATCGTGAATGTTTCTGGTACTTTTGCACCCGACCCTCTCCAATTTCAGTGAAACTTTGTAGACATGTTATCCTAGACCTATTTAAGCCAATTGTACTCGAAAATAACATTTGAGAAGGACGTATAAGTTATATAAATATTTTTGAATTTTGTAATTTAAAAATCACTGTATCTCGAAGCCGTTGCATCGTATCAAAAAGTGGTCAAAACAAACTTGTAGGAAATTTGATGGGCTTCCAGGAGAAAATAAATTCAAATAAAAAACCACCACAATGTGATGATTTTGATTTTTACGTTTAAAATTTAAAAGTTAAATTTGAAGGTGATGTCACGATTTTTTTCTTCAATATTTTTGAGGAAATAGTCTAAAATGTTACAAAAAGACTCAAGAATACCAAAATCATTTACTAAAACTGTTCTTTTGAAAAGTGGTCTAAACGTCAAAGTTTTTAAAAACCGGTAGAGTGAATCGAATTCTAAGACAGTTTTACATAAAAGTCTCCAAAGTGACCATGTCCAAACCTTGTGAAGATACAGCGCGCTGCAGCGGATTTAAAAATAAAAATGTGAAAAAAGGTTTTTTGTGTTTTTTTGGCAATTCCTATATGACAGAATTGATTTCTTTGTCTCCTATTTTTTTACCGGAAAGATCGTTCAATTTCCCATAAGATTTCCAAAGATCAACGAAGACCAACTTTTTCAAACCTTTTTTTTCGTAAAATCGCGATAACTCATGATTGATACAAGCAAACCCCTTATCTATCAAAATTTTTGTAATTGTCTGGTCTACAATTTTGTAGAAAATTGTTACACTCTTAAAAATAGAAAAAAACACAACATTTTTAAATGAAATTTTTTATTCCAAATGAATAAATTACACTTCTGGGTCAATGTAGATGTTCCAAAAAAATTTACGGTTAAGTGTCAGACAATGGCAGGGTTCTAAAAAAAATGTTAATGTTTTTTTCGATGAAAAGCACGTTTTTTTCGGAATTCTAAGTACGCCATCAAATCGGGCGTCTAATTTTACATAAAGTCCCTTTGATACCAAATTTCTATCTCATCACCGTTTAAGCCAGCAAATTATTGTAAAACACCTCTTTTTTCGCATGGTCAAACATGGAAGGGGTTGGACCACCCCTCCGTCACGTGATATCAAAAAACGGACCTCGGATTCGTGATCAGGAACAAAAGTTATGCCTTTGGACACAGTTTCATGTAAATCGAGAAAATTACCCAAATAAAAAAATCACACTATGTACTCAAAAGCATTCTATCACATGGTTGGAACTCCATACATCCTTTTAGCCCAAAAAGTGGGACGATTGTTGAGCTCTGTCGCTGGTATAGTGTAAATTTGTCCAACCTAGTCACAGCCTACTCAGAAAAAAAATTTGAATCTCTTATACCACTCGCAGATTGACAGACAGACCTTGTTTTTGTTTTATCTACCAATTCTGCGCGATTTCTTTGCCAACCCTTCATTTTGCATGCTCGTCTCAACAGTTAAAGCTTGCTCACCCTCGTTATTTCACTGATGGGTTGATAAAATCGTGGTTTCAAAAAGGAGCAGATTTTGATGTTGCGAATGGGTGATTGGAGGAAGACGCCTCCCTTATTTTTGTTCGATGTCACAGAATTCAAGCCATTTTATCAGCACTAGCTAAATACCTGTTCCCAAAGGAATAGAATGATTATTGAACATGAAATTTTTAACTGCACAGATTTTTCCGGCATTTTGGACCATGAAAAGTAGATAAATTGCAAAAACAAACGGCTGACACGGGAGGCGCGCGAGAAGAAAAATGAAAATTCAAATCATGGCATGCTACGATTTTGTTTACTTGAGGCATCTTCTCAGTATACCAGTTTTGATCGGATGAGGGGTCAATGCATATTTCATGTAGCCGGTATCTGTTTACGATTAAATGACATTATACAAATCTGGAGTTTTGTTTTAAAAGGTCCAATAAACCAAATTTCCAGTTTTTGCTTTTTGGGTGTTTTTGAAACCGCCTTGAGTCAGGGGTATTAAAAAACACCCAAAAAGCAAAAAACTGGAAATTTGGTTTATTGGTCCTTTTCAAAAAAAAAAACTCCGGAAATCAATTAAAATTTTGTAAAAAAATATTATTTTAAAAATTGAACGAAAAATAGGATGTTGAAAATGTTGAATATAGGGAAACTTACTAGAAAACTAAAATATTGTTTTAAGTAAGTAAGTAGTAAAAGAAAAAACACATAGGTTACATATTGTTACAGTATCATTATTAAAAACATCTTAAGTTAGAAACAAATATGTTTAGCAGTATATGAGTGTTATTATGAGATTTCATTACAGCAAAATTATGATCAACAAGTGAGAACGGTTCCAATTAAAATAAGGCTTACTAATTAGTTACATCTACTGGCAATTATTAGAATCTACTTGACAATGATACCTTGTAACAGATTGTCCAAGGCACAAAAGGCACATTAAAATCCACCATTGTAATCGGTTATCAGTACAAGAAAAACATAACCAGGTTTGGCGGAACGTCGCTCTGAAATTACTGCCTGGAAACCTTGTTTGCAATCACGGCAAGGCGTCATCCATAAACTACATCACGCTATAGTGGGGAGGGGGGTTGTCACAAGCGTGACAAAGTATGACAAGAGGGGGAGGGGGGTCTGTAAGACCGTGACGGCACGCTAGACTATTTCTTGAATACTGAAAATTCAGTCTAAGAATATATCTAGAAAAAGTTTAATGTTTGTTAAACTTCACTCACAAATCAAACACGACACAAGGCTTTAAGAAACAGAGTTTTTGATGATAGATTTAATATGCTTAAATCATCAGATTTTCTTTTAAAAAATAATCTGATTTCTATCACTCAACAAAATAAAAATAAAAATCCATATACAACCTGTAACAATTTAAAACTAGCTAATGAACCTTTTTATATATCATGCCAAAATTGTTCAAAAAATCAACAAAATCTGACGTACGTTGGAGCCAGCGTGACAAAGTGTGACGTAGGAGGGAGGGGGGTTATTTTTTGCCAATTTTAGCGTGATTTTATGCGGTCATTTTTGGCCCTTCAAAAGTTTCCGAGTTTTATTACAAGAGTTCAGCCAAAAATGATGAAGTTAAATTGCACGCCGAAGTGCCGTTAAGTCAACATTATGTGCTGGATGGAAATACATGCTGTTATCCAAAACATATAATACATAATTTGCTACTTTAAATAATTTACTGAAATTCAAAATATTATTTCTACACGCACTATGGACGACCCA
This sequence comes from Culex quinquefasciatus, assembly GCF_015732765.1. Taxonomy (NCBI): domain Eukaryota; kingdom Metazoa; phylum Arthropoda; class Insecta; order Diptera; family Culicidae; genus Culex; species Culex quinquefasciatus. Next base: position 43,117,936 of record NC_051862.1, read on the forward strand.
TCGGTGCAAAACTGCCATAAAAACTGGTAGAAAAGTTGCAGCTCTCCACCGCGAGAGGCAGCACCTGTACTGTCCCTGTTTTTGAACCTAAAGTTCCACATATGTGATTCTATGATATTCGGATTGACTTGAATAAAACAAAAAAATCTCTCTAATGCTCCCAAATATTCATTAATCCTTCACCAGTTGTTAATTCTATACAATTATTCTGCTATTACCCTAGCTTATTTTTAACAGCTCTCGATGCGCCATTTGAAAATTTTTGCTACATCACACCGAGTAACTACCTGCGAATAAACCCAGGTGCCAGAGCCCTGAATCAGGCAACTCGGCCGTTGGACATTTTCTATAACGCTGTACTTTCCATCCTTGGTGATTTTCCACTTATGTCCCGAAAGTCCACTCTTTCCCGGAATCCACAGGTACACGTAATGGTTGTGGGCCATCTTTGAGCTCGATGCGACCAGGTATTCGTCAAACTCTTTGTTCATAATGGTGTACGTGCCATCGCCAGCGTCCTGGATGTCCCACTTTTCCGGGTCGTCCTCCTTGGCCGCGACGTTTCGCGTTTTGTCGTCATTCTTCGTGGAAGATGTCAGGTAGCCGCCGAAGTTAAGGTGTTTAAGAGTTACACAGCCGGTCTTCGATTGGCCGAAAATGGCTGGAACGAGCACTAAGCACACAATAAGTAGTACCTTCATGGTGCCTTCAAGTGATAATAAATTACAATTGACGATAGCTTAGCCCGTTAGAAACATTTATACCACCTCCAACGGAAACTATCGAACGATGTTTACTTCTAGATGTGAACAGATTTGATGACATGACTGTCAATTCAACTTGACTACCGCAATCAAGATTCTATTTGTTCATTGAGCAAACTTACTTATTGTGACTTCAAAAGGCAATGTTGTTACAAAGTTTAGTTAGAACACTTTGGTATTTAATGAGACTAGTCTAGAAAATGGACCCATCGCTGATTTTTTTCATTTAAATAAAATTAAATTTTAATACTCTTATACCAAGTTTAGCTACTGAGGCCGTGAGGTTAAGGGTTTCACCTTGTTAGCGGAAAGTGATGGGTTCGTGACAGGCGTGGCCGAATGGTTACGCTGTCCGCTTTGTAAGCGAATGATCATGGGTTCAATCCCCATCTGCTCGAGCCTTCCGTCGGATGGGGATTTAATTGTTGTTGGGGTTGAATATTATATATGTCATATAGGCGATCATGATGAAAATTCACCAAAATCTAATAAAAAAATCTTATTTTATTACCATCTTTTTTTAAATGTAGGTTCAAGCAGAAACTTGCAATTTCCCGAGCAGACGGAAATAACTTGGGAATAACATTTTTTGATATTTGAAAATACTAGGCCAACAACACTTTATGTTATTTATAACAAGATTTGTTATTCGCCGTTATGATTTTTTTGTTAATAGATTGTTATTGTAATAACAGACTAATAACATTCAAAAAAAAAAAATATTTTTCGAACAAATCTTTGTTATTATTTTTTGTTATTTTAACAACTAATCCGATCATCCCAATAACAGTTTTAGGTATTCTTCCATAACAAAAAATGTTATTCCCAAGTTTTTCTGGCTTTCAATCAATATCAGACCGATAACAAATTTTGTTATGACAACTCTTATGCAAAAATGGATTTTGCAAGAATATTCCATAACACTTTCTGTTATTTTAACAGTATTTGTTATTGAAATGACATGAATTTAGTTATTACCGTCTGTTCGGGGTGGTCTGGGGGTTGAAAAAAAAACTGGGGGTTGTTAAAGTGGATGATTTGTTTTGGGGTAGCAGAATTTGATGCTATAAGCAAGAAAATAAATAAATAAACACGAAAACAAAAGTCCTTTATTTCAAAATTTGACACTTATTTTGTCTTCTACATATCGACGACGTCGTGCTATCTTGTCGCAACCGCCATTTTGACGTTCCGAGATAAACGGGTTTTAATGTTTGACCTTGAATAAGCAAACACGAAAGCACGCAATGAAAACAATAACAAACACGTTTTGATTGGCTGACCATTCTGTGCATTGTCCCGAAGTTTGGTTGAAGTTGGTTGCTGGAGTCCCGAGTTATAATTACAAATGATTACGGTAGTCTAACTTGTACGTGCGTCAAACGTGTTCTGAACTGAAATCCCTTTGGCCAGTTGTCGCACCAACATCAATTTTCAGGGAGTGACAAGATAGCACGACAAGATTGAAACAACTTTCATATGTAAAGTGATCAGGATAGAAATCGAATTTTGGGGATCTGTGAAGGTCAAAGGGGGAGGCATAGTGAGCTGCACCCAAGTAACATTTTTTCCTGGAGTTCTAGAAGAGCTCTTCAAGATAGCTGCAGCATAGCAGTTCGAACCGCAGTAAGATAAAACTCTCTTCAAGAACTCTTCCAAACTCCTGAAGAAGTTTTGAAGAGAATTTTATCCTACCGCGGTCCAAACTGCTATGCTGTAGCTGTCTTGAAGAGCTCTTGTAGAACTCCTGGAAAAAATGTTACTTGGGCATACAATGGCGTTCTTCACTCACTTTGGCCCAAAATGCACGTACGTCAAGTTAGCACGACGGTGACGATATGGCTTCAACAACGTTCAATTTTCCATTGAAACATATCGGATGTACATATCGTTGCTTTTTTCGCATAAATCCATGAATGTTATACATTTCAAAAACTCTCCTAATAACAAAATTTGTTATTCGTTCGTTATACTGACTAAGAAAAAAAATACCACAAATCGCACAAATGGAAAAAAATTCTAAGTGTCCATAACACAATCTGTTATTAATTTTTCTTTTGTTAAATATGTTTAGATCTTTGGGATAATTTTGTCTAATTTCGTCGGGGTCATTATTTTGGCCATGAAATGGGGTCCTTAAGCTAAAATGATTTTAAAAAGTTGAAATTTTGGAAGTTGATTTTTTTTAATTATTTGATATGCCCCCTAAGGGACTTTGCTAAAATTGGCTAAAGGACTTTTTTTTTAAATGGTTAGAACTGTGGGATAATTTTGTCTGATTTCGTCGGGGTCATTATTTGGCAATGAAATGGGGTCCTTAAACTAAAATTATTCTGAAAAGTTGAAATTTTGAAAGTTGATTTTTTTAATTATTTGATATACCCCCTAAGGGACTTTGCTAAAATTGGCTAGAACTATGGGATAATTTTGACCAATTTCGTCGGGATCATTATTTTGGCCATGAAATGGGGTCCTTAAGCTAAAATTATTCTGAAAAGTTGAAATTTTGAAAGTTGATTTTTTTAAATTTTTTGATATACCCCCTAAGGGATTTAACTAAAATTGGCTAGAACTATGAAATAATTTTGACCAATTTCATCGGGGTCATTTATTTCACCATGAAATGGGGTTTCAAGCTAAAATTAATCCAATAAAATTAACTTGGAGAGTTCATTTTTAAAATTTTGTTATATTCCCTAACGGAATTGATTTATCTATTGAGAATTTTTGAAGTGTGAATAGAAAAATCTGTTATTATTTTCACAGAGCCAGGAAGTCGGAGCTGACGTTGAAGTTCGAACTGGAGTGAGACCTCGGAGACTGCATCGGATTCAGCAAATTTTCAGCAACTTTTACTTGGAGTCGGAATCTCTGAAGTCGGGTATTTTTGGAGAGCTGAAGTCGTCGTTAACGTCATATCCTGCATCCAGAGTCGGAGTTGTCTTCAAAGTATGGATTCAAAGTTGCTTGGAGGTACTTGACTCTGCAGCCCTGACTAGTTCAGAGGAGTTATGGCAACTGCAGGGTTATTTGCAAATTACAAATAAACCACAACAATAACTTTTTTTGTTATGGAGACATACCAGTTCAAAAACATTTTTTGTTATTATGCTGCTCCACCTCTCCGCACAAAATAACAAATCTTGTTATTCCTTCATGATTCCTTCTGTGTTATTGGTTTGTTATTGCAATAACAACATAATAACAGTTTAAGTTGTTCTTCGAACAAATCTTTGTTTTTGATTTTTGTTATTTTAACAACTAATCCGATCATCCCAATAACAATTTCGATCTTCTCACAATATCAAAAACTGACCTTCCCAAGTTATTTCCGTCTGCTCGGGTTTGTACAACAAAATTTGAACCATTTTTCTAAGACATGAATGCCTCAAAAGTGGTAAAATGTCTATAATAAAAAAAAGACGGTTTGGCCATTCCCCAGAAAAGTTCTTTCTTGAACTCGTAATGTACTTTAAATCCTAAATTGATCAGTTTTAAAGTGTGAAGTGTTTAGATTTCGGTTTTACTGTGATAACTTCCAAAAAGTCAAAGGAGGAAAAAATCAATTAGTGTCAGCAGTTATCACAAGTTTTTTAAGCGATTCCAATATTGATTTAATGTAGAAAATTTAATATCATTGAGCAAATTCAAACAAAACAATGTAACTGGGCGAAAGTCGAAGTGTAAACAAAGAGTATGTCCTGCTCGTTCCTTTTGTTCCTAACATCCACTGACGTAAGCAGGACATACTGTTTGTTTACACTGCGGATTTGTCCTTTTACATTGTTTTGCTTGAATTATAAGCAATTATGCCAAACGGCGTTACACTAACTGGCATTATGACAAACGGGAAATAAAACATGTTCTTCAAGGTATTTCTGTAAAGGGTGTCATTCTGGAGAATGGGCCATCCTGGGAAGTGGGATTCTGTGAAATGGAATTCTGAAGAATGGAATAGAGCCACAATTTATTTCCGATTTATTCTCCAATTACTTCTTGTAACATTTTGACTGCATGTTAGTGCAATTTTGTAAATAAAGTAATATTTTTGTCTATTTTTTTGTTGATCATAAAAAGTTGATTTCGAGGTCTAATACACATGGGTGGAATTACCCATGACTATTACTTTCCATGTAAAGCACAATGCAACGTTTATTTCAAAATTTGTCACCTTTTTCACTTTTCACATGGATCTAACAACGTTCAATGTTCCAATGAAACAATTCGTTCGTACACATCGTTGCTTTTTTCGCATAAATCCATCTTATAGAACCTACAAACAGGCAGCTCCCGTGTTTGACATTGCGAATCGAATAATACTTGCCATCCACCCGTTCGATTTGCCACTTGTCGGATTCCTCATTCGTTCGGGGAATCCAGGTGTACACGTAATTGTTATTCCCCGAATAGGTCATCCAATCCGAAGCGAACAGGTACTCGTTGTGGTCCACGTGCATGATCCGGTAGTTGTAATCACTTCGGAAGATTTTCCACCGCTCCGGGCTCTCCCTGTCAGTGACGTGTCGGTGTTTTGGGTCGTACTGCGTTGACGAGGCCAGGTAATTTCCAAAGCGCCTGTGCCAAAGAGTTACACAGCCGGTGGGGACGTCTGCCAGGACGAAGGGGGCAAGCGCCAGAAATAAAGCAAGAACGGCTTTCATTGTTATTGATTGATTACACTTGATGTTAGAATGGATCTTTAGTTGTTGCAGCATTTATTTTATACTCTTCTCTTGGATATTTGCCATTTACATTGTTGAGAAATGTTCATAAATATTGTCAGAGCCTTTGGTACCATATGTCATGAAGTAATAAATTCTTGGAACCGATAAAAAAAATATTTTTTTTGTGTTATTTAATCGGGCTCAAACTTTTTAAGTGCCTTCAGTATGCCCAAAGAAGCCATTTTGCATCATTAGTTTGTCCATACCATATACTTTTCCATACAAATTTGGCAGGTGAACATACAAAAATGATACCTGAAAATTCAAAAATCTGTATCTTTTGAAGGAATTTTTTGATCGATTTGGTGTCTTCGACAAAGTTGAAGTTGTAGGTATGGATATGGACGACACTGAAAAAATTATACACGGTAAAAAAAAATGTGATTTTTAATTTCACTTTTTGTCACTTTATTTTTTTCATTTTCTGATATGTTTTAGGGGACATCAAAAGCCATCTTTTCAGACATTTCGGATAAAAACGGATAAAAAAATCTTTAACCGAGTTATGATTTTTTGAATCAATAGATACTGATTTTTTCAAAAAAACGTTACTTAATCCACCTTAAGGTAGGCCTTCCTCGCATTCATGTTGTATTTTAGGTGGTTTTTACAAATTAATTTAATAGTTTATTTTTTTTCTTAATTTTTTTTCATTTGTTTTTTTTTAATTATTGATTTTACTTGAACAGCAATTTTCAATTCTTTTTTTTACCAACTCTTCAAAATAAAGGTGAAAAATCTCATGAGTTATATATTTCAGTAAAAAGTTCGTGTAAATCTTTGTCGAGACAAAATAATGCAGCAACATAATTAATACAGATTTTTTCCAGAAGAGACGCAGACACTGCGATGCGGCAACCGGGCGATACGCATGCAAGGGGGTGTGGCTGCCAATCCCCCGCGTGGTCAAAAAGTCAAAAAAGCAAAAAGACCCGGCCTTTGAGGTTATGCAAAAATCACCCTTTTTTGTAGCTAAAAAAAACTTTTTCTTGGCAGAACTTTAAAATTACTTCACTAAACAGAATAAAATTTAATAGGGTCTTAGGGGACCCCAAAACGAACAGAATAAGGTGGATCCGGTCAAAATCAGTACAGCCAGTTCTGAGATATTCGCGTGGAAAAAAAATCATTTTTTACACACATGCCCACAGACATTTGTTCAGAATTTTGAGTCGATAGGTATACGTGAAGGTATATCTAGGAGTCATATTTAAGAAGTTCATTTTTCGAGTGATTTTATATCCTTGCCTCAGTGAGGTGAGGAAGGCAAAAAGTCTAAGTATTGGTCGCAAAAATTTATCAACTTTAACCATGAAACCTCTTTTTACACCTAAGCTTCCATCCACCCCGGGATTTTGAGCGAGTTGTGGCGCTATAACCACGGCAAATAGTGTCCAGGGCATTCGTGGAAATACAATGTCCCATCCCAGAAGGTCCCAGGTACCAAAACCTTCTTAGCATGGTGCTCCCAACGAATACAACCAAATCTCGGAGCGTATGGTGGTGTGTCCCCACGCTTCTTCCTCCCCTGTCGATTCAGAATTGTGTTGTTGTTCGAACACTCGGTGCTCAAACTCAACCCAATTACGAGTCATCTCTGCGATACGGCTTTACGCAGTAGGCCTGGCCGCTTTAACGCTTGTGATGTTTCAATGCATTTTCAATGCAATGGCGCACTACAAATGTTAATAAATGACAAGAAGGGTGCTAGGCGTCATCTAACCTAAGGCACTCTCCAGGATCCCTTCGAAAGATTGGCTGCGCTAGGGTCTGATTAGATTAGATTAGACTAAGCTTCCATCCACCCCGGGATTCGAACTGATGACCTTTGGATTGTGAGTCCAACTGCCTACCAGCGACTCCACCGAAGCAGGACCCAGGGAGACGACTCCTACACCTGGACTGAGCAATCGACCTAACCCTCTAGGTTAGACCGGGGCCAACATTTACTTCCCCATCCGACGGAAGGCGTGGTCAGACAAATCTCGTCTCGAAAATTTTTACCGGGACTGGGATGCCACCGTCTGGGATCAAACCCAAGCCGACCGACCCAAGGTCCCGGTTAAACCGAAGGCACCAAAAAAGTCGAATGAGCGAAATCTCATAGAATTGCTCTCCTTCACATTGAATTAAATGTACTGTAAACGGACCGAAAAAAATCCTTTTCATCAATTAACATCCATTTATTCCAACTAAACCTTTAAAAATCCAACTTTCCCATCCCCCCTCCTCCCCCACTGGAACAACTCATCGTGGCCGCCTTCCCGCCCGCTCCCCGCTCATCCCGCTCCTCGCCCAGTTCCGGCGGCAGGTGCAGCTTCTCGATGACAAACTTCCGGCGGCGCAGTTTGAACGCCAGATCGCGCGTTTCCGGCACGAACGCGGCCAGCGAATTGAGCGCGGAAATCTTGCCAATGTCCAGCAGGCCGTGGTACTCCTTGAAGGCGGGGTTCGTCTCGCGGTCCGACCCGGCAAACGACTCCAGCCGGACGCAGAAGTCGGTCTGGTCGAGGAGGCGCTCGTACAGGCGGGATGGAGTGGCGGCCAGATGTTGGAAGAGGTGCGTCGGCAGGGTGACGAGACAGCAGGACAGGGTGTTGCGGACGATCGCTTTGAGGATGGTCAGGAAGCGGATGAGGTCTTGGGGGAAGTTCTGGTCGTACCAGAGGGGAGAGCCGATGGAGTTGAGACAGATTCGGAGCAGGTTCTTCTCCTTGACGTCGGTGTTGGCGGGGTCGAACTGAGGTTTGCGGGATTTGGTGTGAATTGCACTGAGCAACGTTTGATAGCAAGGATTTGTGAAGGTTTTTGATGGTTCTGATAGGACCTCAGAACCGTCCCAATAGGTAATGTCGTGCTTGGACAGTTCGGGCTCGTCAATCTGCTTGGAAAGATCGAAAAAGTGGCCAATTTGGGTGCTTGGCTTCTGCTCCAGATCGACTACCGACAGGTTGTTGTACCGAAAGGCAATCCGCATCTCGTCAGGAGTTTGTGCTTTTTGAGGTTTGTCCTGTTCGGTGTCGTTAACCGGGGTTGGAAGTTTCTTCATCTAAAAATAATCAATTTTTTGGGCTATGATAATGTTTTGTAACTAGATTGATTCTTACTAGTTGAACAGGATCTTCCTCTAAACTTGCCGTAAAGATCGAATGGTTATTTACTAAGCCTTCAGCCAGAAAGTACTTAGTAAGAACTCGAGAATAGTTGGCATATTTGTCTTCCTCTAAAGGTGATTAAGATTTGTAAACATTCAGTGCATCTTGCTCGCCCTCATTTATTACAAACTTACCAATAGCAATAACCGACCCGATTGGGAAACCTCCACCGAAAACGTGGTCCAACGAAGGGTTTCCCGAGGACAGAATCGTCTGACCGCTGTGCAGCGACGCTCGCGTCCCCTTGATGGAAATTGCGCCACGGCGCTTCACGAAGCTGGACATTTCGAATTTCTGAATAAGGAAATTTATTTAACTGAAATAAACCCTTTGACAAAATAGCTAAATCCAACAAAAAACACAACGTTTTAAATGAAAACAAAAACAAATCATAATGTTCATAATGACACTAGCGCAAGAGTTTGACAGTTCTCAATGTTTTGTTCTTAAATAATTCAACTAAAGAATGTTTAGAAAATACGTGACGCACTTCGAGTAAGTGAAAAATACATATCTGGAGTTTTTTTTAAAAAGGACCAATAAACCAAATTTTCAGTTTTTGATTTTTGGGTGTTTTTCAATACCCCTGACTCAAGGCGGTTCTAAAAACACCCAAAAAGCAAAAACTGGAAATTTGGTTTATTGGACCTTTTCAAAAAAAACTCCAGATATTTTGTAACAAATTTGTCCAAACATTAAAAAAATCATTACAAATGAATTCAGTCAAATTTCATTAAAAATTTAGTTGCGTTATATGTAAACAGCCCCTTTCTCATTCTTTTCTCACTAAATCGTTGAGAACTTGAGTGTGAATTAAGATGTGAAGGCATCAACATAAAAAGACAGCAGTAAACTGTGAAGTGACTGAAATCGACATCAAATACTTGAACCCATACAGCATGGACACAAACCTAGGTATGGTTCGTCATGTACTGTGAACTATTTTTCTAATTGGATTATATTGGAAAACTGTTTTCAAATTAGATTTCTAGAGTACGAGTGAAGTTGTTTTTTATCACATTTTTGTTCTATCAAAAATTGAGCACTTTTAGTATTTTTACAAATCTGGAGTTTTTTTTTTGAAAAGGTCCTATAAACCAAATTTTCATTTTTTGCTTTTTGGGTGTTTTTGAATACTCCTGACTCAAGGCGGTTCTAAAAACACCCAAAAAGCAAAAATTGAAAATTTGGTTTATTGGACCTTTTCAAAAAAAAAACTCCAGAAATTTTGTTTTTGTAATTTGTAATTTGTTGTTTTATTGGTTTTAGAGGCCATGTTCGGAACATCGTAGACTTCACGAAAATAATAACTTATGAAACAAATTACAAAAAAGAACACTTTTCCAGCTCAAGTCGTAAATTGGTCTAACGAGGTCTACCGGCTATCAACTTGTAACTTGACTAATTGTTACTTGTTACTTTCAACTTGCAACTCGCAATTTGTAACCTGGAAACTTATAATTGCAACATTTAACATTTAACATTTAACATTTAACATTTAACATTTAACATTTAACATTTAACATTTAACATTTAACTCTTTACTCTTTACTCTTTACTCTTTACTCTTTACTCTTTACTCTTTACTCTTTACTCTTTACTCTTTACTCTTTACTCTTTACTCTTTACTCTTTACTCTTACTCTTTACTCTTTACTCTTTACTCTTTACTTTTACTCTTTACTCTTTACTCCTCTTTACTCTTTACTTTACTCTTACTCTTTACTCTTTACTCTTTACTTTACTCTTTACTCTTTACTCTTTACTCTTTACTTTACTCTTTACTCTTTACTCTTTACTCTTTACTCTTTACTCTTTACTTTACTTTACTCTTTACTCTTTACTCTTTACTTTATTCTTTACTCTTTACTCTTTACTCTTACTTTACTTTACTTACTCTTTACTTTACTTTACTCTTTACTCTTTACTCTTTACTCTTTACTCTTTACTCTTTACTCTTTACTCTTTACTCTTTACTCTTTACTCTTTACTCTTTACTCTTTACTCTTTACTCTTTACTCTTTACTCTTTACTCTTTACTCTTTACTTTACTCTTTACTCTTTACTCTTACTCTTACTTTACTCTTTACTCTTTACTCTTTACTCTTTACTCTTTACTCTTTACTCTTTACTCTTTACTCTTTACTCTTTACTCTTTACTCTTTACTCTTTACTCTTTACTCTTTACTCGGGTAATTATCTGCTTACTCACACGAAATCTGAAAGGTTGCTCCGACCCCTCTTCGATATACGTTAAACTTTGTCCTTAGAGACAAATTTTGCCCTTGATCACGAATTCGAGCTCCACTTTCCGATATTTTGTTACGGAGAGGCGGTACGACCTCTTCCATTTTTGAACATTCGAAAAAAAGACGTGTTTTCAATAATTTTCAGCCTGAAATGGTAATGGTTTGAAAATTTAGGGTCTTTTATGTAAAATTGGACGCTCGTCGTACTCAAAATTCCTGAAAAACTATTTTACATCGAAAAAAAATCAAAAAAAGGTTTTTACATATTGTATGGGAAATTTGGGTATTTTTCTCACTTATATCAAATTTGTTCATTTTAATATTTCGTGTTATTTTTTTTGTAATCTTGTTGAGTTATAATTTACAGTGTTATACAAAGTTTTAAAACAGGCAATTATAAAAATCTTAATATGTGACTTATCACTGAAAAGGTGAATAAGAGAAAAAGGTTTGAAAAATAAAAAAATAAAAAAAATCAAAATACGTAACAAAAATAAAAATCAAATTTTAAATAATCAAGGACTCGCGGTTAATCAAATCTGGAGTAAAACATGAAATTCGTGCATTTTGTCTTAAACATTTCGAAATCCTTTTTTTTTGCTTATCTTATTCTAAATTTGAAAAAAGTTCATAAAGTATATAAAATGTAATAACAATCCAATTGAAAAAAGGGAAACGCAAACTGAATGACATGAACATGATTTTTGCCTTGATTTTGAGAGCGGAGTGGTTACAAAAAAGAAATGAAAAATACATAATATTAATACCAAAAGAGCATCATATGTCATCTTATTCAAATTTTCAATCAAAACAAAACTTTCACAAAAACAAACACACTTTTTCTGACGTCAGCTCCCTTTTTCCGACTTTGGTCTACTGAACATGATTGATTACTTTTGAACATTTTTCAACCCAAAACTTGACAATTCAACCCCCTCAAAAGGAAGTCGCCTTATGAGCGGAGGCCGCAGCCAAATCAAAGGAAGCTGGTGTCAACTTGCCACCAAGCTGGCGCCTACTGCGAACGTCGTCGTCGGAGGGGAAGATGTACTTTGTTTTAATTAACTTTTTAATTGTTTGAATTTTTGAAGTTTTGTTTTTACCTTAGTGACAACAGGAAATGAAAGTTGGGGTTTTGTGCAAGACTTATTTTTTGTTGAATTTTTCATTTGAAGTAGATGACAATAATTAAATTGGACAAATTATATTTTTGCGTTTTGTGTTTCTGAGTGATTTGTTTTAACAAATTTGGTAGGTTAAATAAAAACAATTTATTTCTAACTTTGAATTAAACTTGTATTTTTAATGGGTTAATGTTTTTACTCGATTTCTATTCACACTACACATACTAAAAACTGTTTGCTGGAACAAAGATTTAAAAGCATGTGATCAAAGTTGCTTTGCACATGTCCTCCTGAAACCAAAAGTTCCCATGACCAATTTTGGCCGAACCCGCAAAGCAGCAAGTACATTTTTACCTCCTTCCTGTCCTATCCTTAATTTCACAAGTAAACAACTTCCTTGAAATCCGGGGTTGTCCCAACGGGGTCGTCTCCTGGAAGAGGACCAACGGGAAGCCAACGAGGTGTAAAGTGTTGGTTGCTGGTTGCCGGCCTGCCCGCGATTACGGATGGTGTCATTTTCGGATGCAGCAGGCTATGACGACGACGACGATGTGTGAGAAAAACATACCCTATAGTAATAGAGTTTTCCAACCAAGCGAAACGTCACGGTGTCGCCACCGCGCACTGACTGCTGTTTGGGAAAATGTCTTGAGAGAAAATTGAGGTTTTTTTGGAAAAGAAGATCTTTTCAATAAGTGATAAATTGAAAATTTGAAATCATTTGAAAAATAATAATTAAAAATTCATATTTTTAAAATTGAAAATTGTAAAGAAAATCCCCAGAAAATGTTCCCCTAACGGCTTGCCCTCAGGCGCGTCTTGTCGGGTTTGTCCTCCGGAAATTGGAGGTCACCACACGTGCAACACGTGCAGTGCAGTTTCTCGCCCGAGGCCGGAAGCGTCGCCAAGAAGGATTGTTAATTTACGGCCCTCGCGCAGTTTCAAGAAAACGTATCTTGGCGGTGAGTGAGTGTCATCGATTGGTTTGATTTTGAGGGGTTTTTTTTTCTAATTTGAAGGAGGAAGGAAATTTTCCGGTTTCGTGCGCCGAGTGGAAAGATTTTTCCTTTTGAACTTTTGAACGGGGGAAAAAGGGGGAAGTTGAGTCGAGTAGTAAATCTAATTATTTGGTTCGTTTGGCGCAAGGGGGAAGACTCGGCTCAGAGAGTAATGGTTTGGTAAAGTGGGTTTAAAGTGACACCTTGTTCGGGAAAGTTGTTGATGGAAATTGGTTTAATTGTGGCTGTGGCTTGTTGTTGAAATTAGAAAGTGATAAATCAATAAAGTAGGTAAGCTATGTAAAACTATTTACTAACCCTCATCAATTCCCCACGAAAACAGCGGGATTTGAAAAAAAAGTTCTCCGATCGGGCTCAAAAGTTTTCTGGGGGTCCCTTGGCCAAAATAATTAGACCCGTATTTTTTTGTTTGACCATTAGCGTGACACCTACACCATGTTAGGTTGGTCCAAAAAATGGCCATTTTCGTAATTTTTCGCAAAAACCACTTTTTTCAAAAAATCTTATCTCCGCGCCATTCAATCCGATTATAGCTGTTCAGACGCAAAAGAAAGGTGATTAGTTAGGCTATTTTGAAAAAAATAGTAAGAAGTTTCAAATATCTAGCCTTACATTTGAAAAGGTTAAATTAAAACTTAAAATGCTGTTTTGAAGGTCATGGGACCAAAGAGCCAATGTCTGAAAATATTTTTAACCTGATTCCTCGGAAAATTTTACAAAGTATTTCAAAAATGGTGAAGTTATGTTTTCAAAACTCCGAGATAAGTTTTTTTGAAAATAAAAACGCGTCGCGCGCATAAATGGAAAAATGACGAAAACGGCAAAAAATCGACTTTTTTCACAAAAACTGCGATAACATGAAAATTTTAGCGATGACCTAGACATGTTTAGGTACAAAAAAATATGCGTATATCAATTACAAATTACAACAGTTCAACTACAACATAGGTCACCGCTGAAATTTTTAAGTTATCGCAGGTTTAGTGATAAAAGTTGATTTTTTGCCAATCAGGTAAAAATATTTTCAGACATAGACTCTTTGGTCCCAAGACCTTCAAAACAGCATTTCAAGTTTTAATTTGACCTTTTCAAATGTTAGGGTTAGATATTTGAAACTTCTTACTATTTTTCCCAAATAGCCAAACCAACACCTTTCTTTTGAGTCCAAAACAGCTAAAATCGGATAAAATGGTGCGGAGTTCTGATTTTTTGAAAAATGTTACCAAACAAAATGAATACTTTTGCAATTCCTTCGTGACACTACTTACTTTTCTTTTCATTAACGATCGAACGATCGATTCTAAAAGTAACCGAATCCATTGGAATCACTATTCAAAACAAATGCCGAAAAGTTATACTAAAATAGTAAAGATTCTCGAAAATTTTGCCTAACATTAGTAACAGTCGTATGAAAACTAAAAATGGCGACCGTGTGTTGTTCAAAAAACCTATACAGCCATGCCCCGGTTTTGCACGCCTCGGTTTTGCACTGCCCCGGTTTTGATTCGTGCAGCTGCCTCGGTTAAGCAACTGGCTGCTTAACTGAAGCACAGAGCTTATGGGATTTTGGCTATATGGGAAACATTAGCTTTAAACGTATGAAAAATCATGCAAACATCAAAAAATTATAGTGTTTTGGAGTCGGGATGATGTCAGCTATCCATTAAAATTATAATTTCATGAAAATTTTCACAAAAATACGTATTTTTCCTGTATTTTGAAAATGCAATGTTTCTCAAAAAAATACTCAAAATTTCAGATTTTACAATATGGGTATCAAATGATCAGGATTTTTTCCTACATTTCGAATGTAATGACATCGTTATTGAAAACACTAAAAAATTTCACAAAACTACGTTTTTTCGAAAAAATGCTCAAAATTGAAGTTTTTACAGAGTGGGTATTAAACGATCGGGAATTTTTCATGCATTTCGAATGTAATAACAACATTTTTATACTCAAAATTTTCACAAAACTACTTACAAATATATGAAAAAAATCCCGATCGTTTGATGCCCATATTGTTAAAACTGAAATTCTGAGTATTTTTTCAAAAATACGTAGTTTTGTGAAAATTTTAAGTATTTTCAGAAAATGATGTTATTACATTCGAAATGTTTGAAAAAATGCTGATCTTTTGATACCCATATTGTAAAAACTGAAATTTTGACAATTTTTTCGAAAATACGTAGTTTTGTGAAAATTTTGAGTATTTAAAAAAAATTTATTACATTTGAAATGTATGCAAAAATTCTGATCGTTTAATACCCTTATTGTAAAAACTGAAATTTTGGGTAATTTTTTCAAAAATACGTAGTTTTGAGAAAATTTTGAGTATTTAAAAAAAAATTGTTACAGTTGACTCTCTGGCTGTCGATCTTCTCGATATCAATATCTGTATCTCAAAATATTTTTATCGAATCCCACGAAAAATTTTACATAACAAATAAAAAACATTTAAGGTAACGGAAAAAAGAAATTTTTTCATTAAAATTGCTATGGAGCAATTCTAGCTCAAATCGGCTCAATTTTTCTGGTACTTTTTTACCCTTTGAAACATTGTAGACATGTTATCCTAGGCATATATAAGCCATTTTTGTGTATATGAAGCTTATTGTACTCGAGAGTAACATTTGAGAAGGGCGTAAGTACATTTTTTTTTAATTTGGTAATTGAAAAATTTCTGTACCTCGAAGCCGTTGCATCGTATCAAAAAATAGTCGAGGACAAACTGGAAGGAAATTAGACCTGCGTTCTGAAAAACATACACTGCAAGAAAAAAACACGCCGCTTCTATGAGATTTTTCAATTTTTTAGTTTGAAAGTTATATTTTAAGATGATGTCACGATTTTTTTTCGTTCAGATTTTTTGAGGAAATAACCTTATGTGATACAAAAAGACTCACAAAAAATGAAGGATGGTACGTCTCTCAAAAAAAAAAAAAAAAAAATCAAAAATCATATACTAAAACTGTGTTTTTGAAAAGTGCTAAACGTTTTGGTGGTTTTGGTCAATTTCTATAAAACATACTTGATTTTTCAGTCTCGTAAATATTTTGTTTAAATATTTTTTTGCGATATCTCGGAAACTATCGGTTCACTTTTCAATGTTTACAAATTTAACTTATTTCAAATTGTTTGCTCAATTTAATTAATTTTATAATCAAGTACAATATTTCGGTAGATACACTTACATAATGGGCTGGATTTTTAATATTTTAGTGTAATTTTTAATGAAAATAACTGTAAGATTCCCAAAAATGTAACATTTTATCACTGAACTTCGAATCAATAGTTTTCGAGACATCGCAGGATGAAAATGAAGGCTAGTTGGATGACACTGAGAAAAATTAATTTCGCAAAAAAAATAAGTTTATCTAATTAACCAGCAGTATAATCAAACAAGTTTAATAGAAAAAATGTAGAAAATTTTCTCAGCTCTTTGAAAATCTTTTTTTTTTGGGGGGGGGCTTTCACTTTTTCAAAAATATTATTTTTTCAATAGTTTTTATCTCCGGCAGGGCTGTGGAGTCGAAGTCGGAGCCGGAGTCGGTGGAGTCGGGTCTTTTTGAGAAGCCTGGAGTCGGAGTCGGAGTCGGAGTCGTAAAATCTCGAGCAGCTGGTTTTATTAGCTGGAGTCGGAGTCGGAGTCGGAGCCGAAAAAATCTGATTACCTGGAGTTGGAGTCGGAGTTATCTTAAATTCTACAAAAATGATGCTTATTTTTTAGTATTTGCTATAAAACAGATAATTTACAAAACTTCTTATATTTTGATTTTTTTATTCAAGTTGCATGCACTGCGTTGCCATTTTTATTTTTTTTAAGAGGTCACTAAATGATAACCTGTTAATCAGCTCTTACCGTAATCTGGGGTGAATCGGGACTACAGTCTGAATAGGGACAGCAGTTTTTAGAGCACTTAAAGCATTTAAATTTGGAAATTGATGTACACATTTTGTTGGCCTGAGTCTGTTCTAACCGAAACCAACCAGAAAAATCAAAACATTGTGCTCCAACATGGTTAAAACTGCTGTCCCAATTCGCCCCATGTGTCCCGATTGACCCCAGTTTACGGTACTCAAGTATGTAGTTTCATCATAACTCAAAAAAAAAAACAATATTGGTTTTGTAGTGAGAAATATTTAATTGATAAGTGACTGCATCCTTTTGCCAATATTTATGTACCCTTTAAACTCAAATTTGACCAAATTTAATCAAGTTCTTTCTGAAAAAAGTACACACACAGTCATCTTATACCCCGATAACGAATGTCTTGGTGGTTTTAAGTAAATCAATGTTCAGGAAAAATGTTACGAGGTTCATCAAAAAATATTAATAATAATCACTATTTTTGGAAATCGAAAAAAAAATCACTGACAGGATGACTCTTCCAACAAATATTCAATGATTATAACAATCTATTACTTGGAACTCAACATGCGCATTTTGTTTATGTTTTTGTACAAAAAAATAAAAGTGTCTGAGAATGTTGATCCTTAGGAAAACTATTTTGATATTGTTGCAAATTATCGTTGAACAAATCTCAAGATTTCAGGATAGGACAGGATTTCAAGATAAAAAAATATCCGTGACCTAGAAAATATTTATCCTGTGGATTTTTGTTTTTTATTTAATTCTAAGTTTGTTCATAAATTTTCATGGAGGCGCACGACCATTCATAAAGCTTCGTTTAAGGTGAAGATGCAAGAAGTATTGCACGCTTCCTTTAAATATATAAAAAAAAATAAAAATTCAAATAAATCCTAAATTCCGAGGTAAAATATTTTCTAGGTCACGGATATTTGAAAAGGACCCCTTAAGCGTTCTTAACACGAAGATTTTTTTTAGATACATTGATTTGTAATAATAAACTTCTTCAGCCTTGACGTCTTAAAAATTTCAATTGTGCTTTAAAAAATAGTTTCGTTTAAAATTGTTATTTACAAATACAAGGTGACTGTGATAGTCACTGTGCTTCTTATAAATGTCAACTTTAAAGTGAGCAAATTGAATTTATTTGTTAAATCAATCATTAAGGATCATTAAAAAATAACAATTTAATATTTTAGCTCTAAACAATTTAATGAAAATTTGAGGTTAAGTAAATAAATCCAAATTTACTTACCAAACTGTTTTCCTGAAAATGCCTTCAAAACTGGCGTTATTTTTATTTCTGTTTCAATAACGTCTAAAACTTGTAAAACTAGAAACTTTTTCCCGGTTTTTTCACTTAAAGAATTTTTAAATAATTCTATTCATCAATGTTTTCGAAGTAATAGTAAACTAACTTTTGAAATATTTTAAAATATGTGGAGTTGGAGTCGGAGTCGGAGTCAAGCATTTTTTGAAAGCTTGAGTCGGAGTCGGAGTCGGAGTCGGCTAGAGTTGGTGGGCCGGAGTTGGAGTCGGAGTCGGAGTCGGTTGGATCTGAAAGCCGGAGCCGGAGTCGGAGTCGGAGTCGGCTAATCCCAGAAAGCCGGAGTCGGAGTCGGAGTTGCTTGAAATATGACCCGACTCCGCAGCCCTGATCTCCGGTACGAGATTTGGGACCAACCTTTATTATAGCACAGAAGATGCCTGTTTAAGTTCCTAAAAAAATCGAAAATAAATATTTTCGAATATTCTTATGACCATTTTGTATGATCTCTTAATATTGTATGGAACCATGAATGAAAAAAAAAACTTATTATGCAAAATGGCTCCTTTTTACATACGGATTGCATGGACAAAATTTCTTTCGTCAATTCAAATTAAAACATCCTGGCTCTACCTTGCTTCAAAAAGGTAATCGCTTTCTCCAATCGTTGCTCCCATTCTTTTTGACCCTGCTGACAACCATAAAAAATCGGCACTGACCTTCGGCCTACGGTTTTATGGTCATTTTTTACACAACCATTTTTGCATTTTTCGTCACTCATCCATACAAAATTTATGACATTCAGGTCACGTAACTTGAGCCGTGTGTGTCCCTTTGCAATTAACCAATTAGAGCGCATCTTTTCAGTCTAGTTTTAAAATTCGCACGTTGGCTTTTTGTCTCCAAGAGAGTGCGCACTTTTTTTGCGTTCTCGACCTTTCCCAAGAACCATAAAAAGGCGATTGTCAACCGCTTGGCTTTGCTCGCACTTTATGGCTTCTGAAGTGATGCAAAAGTGTATCGTTTCTTGGAAGACGGGGACATCGATCTAGTTAGGTAGTTGGGCCGTTTCGGACGGGGTTTCGTAACTCAAGGTTACTGGGCGCCATTTTGTTTTTATGGCAAACGCTGAGAAGGGGCAGGGCTTTCGACGCAACCCTTTTATTGATTTCGTCAATCGAAAAGGGGGAAAAGGGTTGAGAAAGGGGGGACGCCATTTTGGAATAATCACGTGCGTTGAATCAAACGATTATAGCAAACGCCATTATGGCGTTCGTGTCAAACGTGCGCAAGGCGCGCTACGATAAGGTAACACATGTGTCACATTAGCGGGTAACCTTAGGGTTGACCTTCGCGCGTATGGTTTCCGCCTTTTGAACTATCCTTTTTTGTCGGGACTCTACAGTTATTTGCTTACAAGAGGGACGGAAAAAACTCTTAACGGTTACGCGTTTTTGCTGCCGGCTTGAACACTTGGGAAGGAAAAGGATCGTAAACCAAAGTGTCGCGGCACAAAAAAAAAGAGGTGGGATAAGTCCCTGGAAAAGGATACTTTAGGCCGGGGGTAAAAAGACACTAAAAAACAAATGAGGTTGGAATTGCGCGCGGCAGATGGCAGGAAGCGGCTGGATTGCGGAGTACAACAACAACAACAAGAGAATCTACAAGAAGGTTGAGACAAAACCGTTACGCATGGACGCTAATCTGGAAGCTTGGCTTCCCGGAAAACCAGAAAACTGTCCCCATTTAGACTCGGAGAAGCTGGAAGATTCTATGCAAAAAATTCGCCTCAGTTGGCTAATGAGGGTCGAAGGCTGGTGCGCAAAAATAAATCTCCGATATAGATCAGACCGGGCGATGGCCGGACGACGTCGGCAGGATAAACACGTGTCAAAAGTGATACCTCCTGGATCACTGGACCGAACCATTTTTTTCGCAGGGGATTATCGACTGGTCGGAACGTGTGACATCTCACACCTATTGTCCGGGAGCCGATTACGGCCCAAGATGAGCTAGATTGGTAAGGTAAACACAGCAGTAACAATGTTTTGCGAGCAATTTTTAAAACAAATACCTTCTCAGGTTGCTGCGATTGAAGCTGTCAAACAAAGCGGTCCGCAAACTCGGAGTAGTCTTATCCCGATTTCGGTCCAAGGAGCTGGGAAAAGGATTAAAACGGGGGGATCGGTCCTTCAAGGGAGCCGCACACGAAAAAAGGAGAGCCGGTAAGCTCTTTATAACTGATCCCTATTGCATTAGGTGTAAACAGATGAATCCTTTCAAAAGAAAACATGGAGGTTCTTGAGCCCCGAGGTGTCCTAGCTAACACCTCACAAAGTAGGCCGCATTGTGCGGCGAGCAAGCAAAAATAATACACATGTCCCGCAAGCTTAATACTTTCCTTCTTAAGAACCGATGGGTTGGTGTGTGCGTAATTCCAGCGCCTACTACGGTGTTGGTTTTGTGCGGTATGATTCCAGGCCACGCACGTTCTTTGGCGACAGCAACGTGTGAAACAGAACCACGGCGGGCACAACCCGCTAGGGTGGCGTCGGTGGTTGTGGATCTGTCATGTCGCTATAAAACTTGTGACAGTTCGCCATAATGGCGAATTGTTGTCAAACATGTTCAATAACATTATGTTATTCTTAGTTGTTGTTGTTAATTCATTTATTGCTAGCAGTATGGTCATCTACTGCCCTGATATTATCAGTGGTTTTGAAATAAAACGTATCTCACCGTAAATTTAAGCATCTTTGCTTAATGATTTTAAATTTTCAGTTTTCACGTGGATTATCTAATCAAATCATCTAATTTAAAAAAATATATGAATATTGAACAAACAAGCCATAGTTTTAACATTTCCATGGAAAAAGTGTTTTAAAATGCATTTTATTATCCGTTTCTTTCAAAGATACACGCCGCGCGGCATTTCAGAATGTGCCTTAAACATTGTTGCCAGCAATTTTCTGCACTCTTAGTGCAATAAAAAACATACCTGGCAACAATGGCAACCGATTTCAAGAAGAAAATAAACAAAAACAAAACGCGCAGTGTAAGATTTGACAGCGCGCATTTGCCGAAAGAGCGACGCGTCGTTTTGAGGCTGGTATGCCGCGTTTCTTTTTCGGGAATACGCGCAATACATAGTTCAGTCGTTTTCAAAAAAAAAAAAAGATGTCGAAAACAATAATTTTGACGAAAATTTGTTTTTGCGATAATAAACTTCGAAAATTCAAAAGATTTTCAAAACAACCAAAACAAGCTAAAAATGATTCTTAACGAACGATAGCTAAATTTTTAAATCTTTTTTAAATCGATTAATTCAATCATACCTATCATGTTAAATTTTCAATGCTTTCACTAAGAATATATGTTTTGAAAATGTAGTAGGTAAGTTTTAAAGTATAAATACTAAAAATTGTTCACAAAAAATGTATTTTTTCGAGAGTACCCAAATTTTCATCATTTGCAATATGGATACCAAACAAAGCAAAATTGTGTTTGCTTTTCACTTTATTCGAGTTATTTATTGAAAATACTAATATTTTAATAAAATACCGTATTTTATCGAAAATACTCAAATAGTCAAAATTTGCAATCTGGGTATCAAAAAAAGCGTAGTTTTACATGCCATTTCACTTTATTAATGTTTTTTTTTGGAAAGACAGAAAAGTCACATAATTTGCATGTGGGGTATCAGAAGAAGCAAAATTTTGTATGCTTTTTAACTTTACAAGAGTTTTTTTTTAGAAAATTCTAAAATTTTCACAAAAAGCCGTTTTTTTCCAAAGTATTAAGATTTTTATGATTTGCAATATGGATATCGAACGAAGGGTAATTTTGTTTGGTTTTTCACTTTATTAAAGTTTTTTAAGTTAAATTTTCACAAAATACCGTATTTTTTCGAAAATACTAAAATTTACACAATTTGCAATTTGGGGTATCTAAAGAAGCTGAATTTTGAATGCTTTTCACTTTATTAGAGTTTTTTGTGGCTAATACTAAATTTGTCACAAAATACCGTATTTTTCGAAAATTTTCATGATTTAAATAATTTAATTTATGAAACGAAGTGATTTTTTTTATTTTTTACTATATTAAAGTTTAGTTTTTTTGAAATTACTAAAATTTCACAAAGTACCATATTTTTAGAAAATACTCAAATTAAAAAAAAGAAATATGGGCATCAAACGAAACGAAATTTTGTAAGCTTCATATATAATTATGATTCATTTGAAACTCATTTAAGCAATTTTTTAAATCAGAGATTTTCAAAAAATACGTTTTTTTGCTAAAAAAAACTTTATTAAAGTGAAAAGGCATGCAAAATTTTGATTCGTTAGATCCCTAAATTAAAATTTTTGAATATTTGGATATTTTCGAAAAAAAAAAAATATGTGAAAATGCATTCAAAATTTCACTTCGTTTGATTCCCATATTGCAAATTATGAAAATTTGTGTACTATTGAAAAAATACGGTATTTTGTGAACAATTTTGAGTATTTATGCTTTAAAATATACAACATTTTTTAAAAAATATTTCTTTTTGTAAAGAAAATATAATGCATCGATGTTTTCCTCATCACTTTCAATCAGCCCAGTAAGCGAAAAGCTTTGTTTCAAAGCATTTGCACTGCTTATTGAAGTCTAAATTTTGAAAATTTTGATAAAAAA
Source organism: Culex quinquefasciatus (assembly GCF_015732765.1). Taxonomy (NCBI): domain Eukaryota; kingdom Metazoa; phylum Arthropoda; class Insecta; order Diptera; family Culicidae; genus Culex; species Culex quinquefasciatus. The sequence goes on from NC_051862.1 coordinate 43,140,785, forward strand.
AACTCATCATTAGTGATGGAAATCAGTGGTAGAAAAAAGTATCATTTCATGATTTCTGCAGCTGAATATCAGAGAATATTACGACCGCCACAATAGTTTGTGGGTTCTCTTTTCCTTTGCCTTGTAATTCCCAGCGAAAAGAAGAATTAAAAATTACTGGAAATTTCTCTTCTTATCTCAACATTTTAAAAATTGATAAAATACAAGAAATTTATTTTGCCTAATTTTCCAATATTTTGAAGAAATTTTCAAATTTAAAATAATGCAAAAACGTTCAGAAAAGTTTTGAAATACACATAAACTTACAAACATATTGAACATCTTTTTCAAAACTAGTCATGATAAAAATAGCAAAATTTATTCAAAGAACTGCTCAGGATCGAAAAAAATAAAAAATAAAAACAAATTTATTTCAGAAAAAAATATTTTATGAAAGAAAAATTCGTTATATTTGGATTGAAACTAAAACTCACAAAACATTTTCTTAAGCATTAATTACTCATGTCAAACGGATTAAATTATAGTACTGATTAAATTTGACTTTTTTTTAAAAAAGCTAAAAACAAATCCATAAACCATCACACAGAAAAAAATCAATTCTCGTAATCGTGTTGTTGATATTGAATTTGTGAACCACAAAGAAATTTATTCAAGAGTATGGTGCATTTGCACTATAAACATGAATATTTTTTAATTGGTTCTCAATTTCAGTATAGAATTTGTGTTTTTTCCTTGTAGCACACTTTTTTGCAAAATGTTTTGTTGAATAATAATAAATTTCACGAAATTATTTTCCGAAGCGTATAATTGTTTGAAAAAAAATCTGCTCAATTTTGAAACAATAAAAAACTCATAAAAATTTTATCTGGAACAATATGTGTTTAATATATTTTATATTTCTGCTTCCATTTTTATACTTTTGCCGATGTTTTTTTTTCCATTTCGGCAAAATATCAATTCAGTAAAATATTCCATCCGGCGAATTGACACTCGTTGGAATGTTGCTTTAATTTTTATGAATATTTCTAGAGTTTTTTGAGGTCCAATGAGTTTTTTTCAATTTTTGCTTTTTGAGTTTTTAAATAATCGCCTTGATTTAGGGGTATTCATAAACACCCAATTTCTTCAAATCTACCACACTACATGCTATAATAACTCATCAAAAAGAACCAAAACGACCTCCTTCACCTTTACCCGAACCAAGAAACTAACCGTGGAAAAAGCGAAGAAGAATCTGGCAAATCCGATTTGCTTGAGCTCCCGGGGCTCCCTTCTTTTCGGGAACATGCTTCTGAAAGAGGTGAACGGCGTCGTCGCCGCAGCGATTCCTCACTTGATTGGTGCAGGTGAAGCCCCGCCGGTTTGTCGGTTGTAGGTATGTTTTCAAACACTCAAAAGCGGTTTACGAAAGCCGATTAACTGTTCCGGTGACAGGCGAGTTGAGGTCACGTTGTACGTGTCGCCGCCCCAAAATCGATTGGCTGTGAAGTTTGCACACCGCGAGCGTGAAGACGCCATTATGGCACGCGCGCGTGCTATAACAAAGTGACGTTTTGCACGCTGACACGCGGAGCAGTCATATTTGGGTGGTTACAGCTGCAAAATGTTTCAAGCGAACCATTAATAACGTTTCAAGAGGTTCGGTGACTTTACAGTTTCGGAGGTCTCGATTGGAACCATTTGTTCGTTCGAAAGAGAGCCGATCAATCCGTCCGTAGCTAATTTTTATTACGTGTGTTTTTTATGTCATATTTTTTCCTGGTCGGCTTTGAACTGCTTCAAGAAAGGATAGAACAAATATTTCGTTCGAGGTGATAAAAAAGGATGGTTTTTCGACGGCAGTTGGTTCTTTTTTCACACTGGTGGGTGTTCTCGTCGCTCTCTCGGGGACATAATTTATGGCTTTTTGAACCATTTTTTTGCCTCCTTCCTCAAAAATTTAAATGTCGCCCAAAATTGCGCCGATCCAGTTTCCAAGGGACCTAATCGGAGCGGAGCGGGTTGCACCCGAAAAGAATATTAATCACTTTCCTCAGAAAAAACCATTCCAAGTCATCTCATTAGGACGACATCTTGAAGAGTGAAGTCTCGGCGCGGGAAACCGGAGTCACCCGGTCGGTCAAACGAGCATCGAATTGCATGATCATCGGTCAGTTACCCTACTTAGGGCCTCAACCATGCGCAAGGGAGACTTCCAAGAAATGTGCAGGACATCTCGCAAGCCTTTTTCTACCGAAACAAAAGAAACTGACCAGAAAAGGATCACAAATCACCGTAATTTATCGCTTTTTGATCGGGTCTCGGGGTGGAACGAGTTTGCTCGTTTTTTTTCGGACCACTTTTTTGCCATCTTGCAATAATCGGTAATAATGTGCGTGCCATTGTAAGATAGAGGTTTTTTCGGTTTTTTTTTCGGAAGAAAAGACAAAATCATAAATTTTTAGTCTCAACTGACCACATTGTGCAACAGAAGGATGCACCATGCGGTGAAGGTGCCATCCCTTTTGGAGTAAGGAATTCTCTTGAAGCATTGAGGATTGTGTGTTTTATGGACTTGCAGGCCAGAACTGGTTTAGGGTTAGAAGGAGTTCAGTGGAACAGCATGTGGCAATGCGCTTTCAAAATCTTCAAGTTTCCTAGATCTGAGCTTTTAAAAGACACATGAATGTTTCAAATGTTGCAGATCCATTCAATGTTTCAGTTGCAAAATTATTTACAATATCAGTTGCGGTTTCAGTCTCAACTTCATTCAAAATATTAGTCACAATTTAAGTAACAGTTTCAACATAATCTTAATTACCAGTTTTAGTTAAGATTTCAGTCGCAATTCGTGTCAAAATTATAGTTATATTTCCAATCACAACCTTAGTCAAATTTTTGGTTGCTTCTTCGATTACCTTGGTTATAATTCAGATTCGATTAATTTTGCAATTGAAGTTTAAGTCAAAGTTTCATTATAGTTTTTTTTTTAAATTTCACTCAGAACTCCATTCATACATCCCGAGACAATATTAAGCAAACTGTCCTAGATTGTCGCCGAAAATTCACCTATTCAATTATTTTATTGATGAAAATTTAAAATAAATTCATTGCCATGAGCTAACAAAATTAAACTTCAATATCTTTTGCAGTTTAAGGATTTTTTTTCAATTTCCTTTTTCTTTGCTGATTTTAACCTAAAAAGCACACAAAAGAAGCAAAAATAGTGTAACTATTCCTAAATTCCAGTTGAAATTGTCATTTATATGCTTATTTTATTTTTTTTCAATCACTTACAATTTCAGAATACTCAAACTTCAAATTTTGACATCGAGTTTTTTTTTCAAAGGTAAAATTTCTTCAAATTTCAAAATGATGGTTAACCATGAAAACATTGAAAAGCATTTTCCAAACATTTATGATTCTGTTTTCAATTGCTCATTGCTTTAATTATACTGTTTTCTATTCGTTATTTACATAATGTACTTAAGTTGAAACGCAATAATTTGAACCAAAAAAAACTACATTTTTATAGTTCCCAATTTTAAATCTAAGCAATTAAAATCTTTATTACAAATTTTTATAGCTTTTTAAAACTTCACAAAATTTTCAATTTGCAATATTTGCAATGCTAAAAGACTATAAAAAGTGTTTTTTTGTTTTTTGTTTATCTGCATGAAATTTTATGTATACTTTCTCAATGATCAAAAAGCTGTATCTTAGAACGAATTTTCAGATTTTGGTGTGTTCGACAAAGTTGTTTAAGCCTCTCAGAAAAAAAACAAATTAAGAAAAAAAGTCGAAGGACATATACTTCAAAAAATATTTGCAACATCCTAAATGAGTAAAAACTATTTAAAACTGAGTATTCCTGCAAGTTTACCGAAGACAAATCAATCAGAAAATCATTTCACAAGGTGCATTTGACAATTCAAACCGAATTTTGCGACACGAAAAAAAAGTTTCAAATATGCTTATTTTTGCCAAATTCCACAAAAAACGCAAATTGAAAAAAATTGCAAATACACGTAAAAAAACGCTGAATTTGGGATGCTCTTTTTATATTTTTTTTTTGTGACACATTTATGCAGTCTTCAAAATCATAGCTGAAAATGTCAGGGGTCCTGACTCGAAAATCGGTGACGCTGACTCGAATTTTTGAGATCCATTCACTAAACCGCAAAACCGTGACATAAACAAACCCGACTCAGTCGTGAGTGCCCTAGCTCACTGAGCAGCTGCAATGCGAGGCAGTAGTCGACCAACGCTCATTCGACGTTGCACGCACACACATAAAGAAACAAGTTTTTACACAAAAAGTTGGTATTTATGCGTGGAAATGTAATTTTGAATATATGTTATGGTTGTTTTAAGTGTTTTGCACAGTCTAGAACCATTCAATTGTTTAAAAATAGTCAAAATAGTGTTTAGAGAGGATTTTACGAGTCAGTCATACGACACGAATTGAGTGAGTGTAGCTCATTTTTTCACGTCTCTCATTCTGCAGCAGCCGACCGGCACGAGTCAGGCGGCAGTGGTTGAACGGACACAGTAGGCTTACAGTCAGATGCTAGCAGTGAATTGACATTTTGGTTTGCTTCATGCGTACGCTGGGTTGGAAACATTTTGCAGGCCTGGTTACATCATTCATGATGTTACACTTTTGCACGTCATTAAATATTTAAAATTAAATGCAGTTTAAATTTGCAATAAATTGTACGTAAGAACACAATTTTACGTGTGATTCAACCGTTTACGTCGAATCTCAAGTATACATCAACTGAGTTTACATGTGATTATTTTTTTCGGTGTCGAGTAAATTCACTTTTTTTTGTGTATGGTCCCAAAATCTTAAATTCAAATGAGCCCAAATGTGCCCGATTTGATAGAAGTTGAAAAAAATAAATATTTAACATTTTTTTTTTCAAATATTCCCAATCAATTGTCCAAATGAACAAAAACCAACATTATCTACCATAATTTCGTAGTTTAAAAAATTTATCATCTGAGTTAGGTTCTAAGTTCTATCTTTATTTATTGATTTTTTTGCAAAGACAGATTCAAAATCTAGCTTGTGGTCAATTTAAAAGAGTACATGTTTATCAATCGTTAAACACAATTAGAAAACACTTACAACCCATTTTCAAACAAAACAGACATTTAAAACCCTGTTTTTGTTTACCCTTTTTCCCATCCCAGTCTCAAGGGTCCTTTCGGAAAACATCCCAACAGATAGAAAGTGGGGGTGTACACAAAGAAGAGAGGAAAGAGCAGAGTAAAGTGCAAACGAAACAAATAAACAAACCACTCGAAAGCATCAAACAAATGTGGCACTTAACCCTATCGCTCATCCATCACATGTCAAAATCGTTCGAAGAGTGGAAAAATTACCAGTGCTAAATGCCAAAAGATATGTTTCCTCATCAAAATTACTCGGTAATTTAAGACCCTCTTCAAAATGGGCTCACCCCGTTCGGGGAACATCACGGATGATGACGATTGAGAAGGGTTGCTCAAAAATTGTTCACCAAAACAAGACAGAAACAGTTTACGTTTCAAACAAATGTCGCTGCGCGACCAAATGGCCAATTATCGGCTGCTGGTCTAGTGTTACACTGACAGACTGACTGACTGCAGTGCTGTTTGTTGGCGTTCTTCACGGCAAAATGCGATTCAGGATCGATTCCCGTCCGGTTGCTTCCGGGAATAATTTATCTTCATCTGGGCGATGGACGCAACATCCGCAGGGCGCATTATAACATAACCTCAATTAGGGGGCGGCAGCAGTGCTGCCGGTTGTCACACTAACGGTGTTGCACTGTTCAAAGTTGCGGTTTTTTTTATGAAAACATCTTGTCAAATCAGAACATGCTGTGAAACGAAAAAATCTTGTCGAATGAGAAGCTGTTGTTGGTACCAATCGAGCAAAATTCATTGTCTTGTGCTCGATTGGTACCTCCGTTTGACAGTTCTCGTGCTTCGATTGGTACTTTTGGTTTTAGATGTCCGTTCTCTAATAAACTCCAGGTTCTCTAGTCACATGGGAACATGTTGTATTATCACATGATAACGTGATGTCTAAAGAGAATTTTTTTAGCAAAACATTGTAAAGAGGCCAAAGAAGCAGGACAGACTCTTTCTTTACAAAATTACATTGGCCCCTTTACGTTGTTTTGCTTTAAATAAAAACATCTTTTCAAATAAGAAAATGTAATGAAACGAAAAAATACTGTCAAATGAGAGGCTGTTGTCACATCCCGCGCAGACGGTAATAACAATATCCATGCCATTTCAATAACAAATACTGTTGAAATAACAGAAAGTGTTATGGAATCTACCTGAAAAATCCATTTTTGCTTAAGAGATTAATAACAATTTATGTTATCATAACAAAATTTGTTATCGGTCTGATGTTGGTTGAAAACCAAAACAACTTTGGAATAACATTTTTTGTTATAAAAAAATACCTCCAACTGTTATTGGGATGATCGGATTAGTTGTTAAAATAACAAAAAATAATAACAAAGATTTGTTCAAAGAATAACTAAAAATTTTATTAGTCTGTTATTGCCATAAGAACCCAATAACAAAAAAAAACATAACGACAAATAACAAATCTTGTTATAAATAACATAAAATGTTATCTGCCTAGTATTTTCAAATACTAAAAATGTTATTCCCAAGTTATTTTCGTCTGCTCGGGATGCCATATAAGGTGATATTGAAAGAGAACATGTCAAATGAGAACATGTAGTGTTATCACATGAGAGCATGTTGTGTTGTCACATGAGAGCGTGTTGTATTGTCACATAAGAACGTGATGTCGAAAGAGGTCAAATACGAACATGCTGTCAAATGAAAAAAATACTGTCGAAAGAGAAGCTGTTGTCACTTGAGAACATGTTGCATTTCCACATAAGGTGATATTGAAAGAGAACATGTTGTCAAACTGAAACATGTCATATGAGAACATGTTGTGTCAAAAGAGAACAAATGAAAACATCTTGTCAAATAAGAACATGTTGTCAAACGAAAAAATACTGTTGAATTAGCTGTCTACACATAAGAACATGTGATATTGCAACATAAAGTGATATTGAAAGAGAACATGTTGTTAAACTGGAACATGCCATATGAGAACATTTTGTGTTGTCAAATTAGAACATGTTGTGTTACCAAATCAAATGAAAACATCTTTTCAAATAAGAACTTGTTGTAAAATGAAAAATACTGTCTAAAGAAAAACTGTTGCCACATAATAACATGTTGTATTGCCTCATGAGAAAGTGATATTGATAAAGAACATGTTACAACAATCTGGAACATGTCACATGTTGTGTTGTCAAATGAGAACATGTTGTGGCGTACAACGAGAACATGTTGTGTTGTCCAATAAGAACATGTTGTGTTGTTACATGAAAACATGATGCTTTGTAAGAACATTTTATTTTGTCATGTGAAAAGATGTTCAAAAATAGAACATGACGAGTATTATTTGAACATTTTCAGTTTCAATCAATAATTCAAGTTTTTTTTTCGCTGTGCTTCCACTAACTGACGCAGTTTTGTTGGATCTTGCTTGACCATATTTGCATGAGCAAACGTGAAGATTATGGATGTCATCCATAATCGCGCCCGAAAGCCGGATGTTTGTCTCGGGCCACAGGATGCGGTTCGGATATCGTGTGACTCGTGGCAGGTCGTTAGCAGCGATTTGATATGATGTTAGCATATTGTGTTTCAAGACACAGTTTGCTTTCGCTTTCTGAGTTGAATTTTTATTCTTCGACTTTTGGATCGCTTTAAAGTTCCACAATGAACAACGTCCAAAAATCCAGCAAAAAGCCAGCGTCCCGCATCACCCAACTTTATGTAATCCCTTCGTCACCCGTCCCTTAATCACGCACACGCACAATAGTGTACGAAAGGATTCAAAAATGTACACCCAGGCCCCTCAATAAAACCCGATGATGGCCATTGTCCACCCGGTGAAAGAGGACACACATCTGCCGGGGATCGCAACCTTTTCCGCATTGTGTGTTGTGTCCTTGGGCCATTTGACACAAACGGACGCTGCAGCATCAACGAATGGCGTCGAACGAAACGAGATGACCATTCAGATTAGATAGGGTTTGGGCGTCCCGCTGGGCAGGAGACAACAGGCTGGACGGACGGGGTGCCAAATGGCCAGGGACCTCTGGATTTGGCTAACAATGCGCAAGAGTGGCGGCACACTTGGTTCGATGCTCGGAGGGTTGACTGTTGTTTACTTTTATGGGTTTTGAGAAATGAACACGTGTTTGTAGAGGGAAGTGAACTGAAACTGAACTGAAACTGAAACTGAACTGAAACTGAACTGAAACTGAACTGAAACTGAACTGAAACTGAACTGAAACTGAACTGAAACTGAACTGAAACTGAACTGAAACTGAACTGAAACTGAACTGAAACTGAACTGAAACTGAACTGAAACTGAACTGAAACTGAACTGAAACTGAACTGAAACTGAACTGAAACTGAACTGAAACTGAACTGAAACTGAACTGAAACTGAACTGAAACTGAACTGAAACTGAACTGAAACTGAACTGAAACTGAACTGAAACTGAACTGAAACTAAACTGAAACTGAACTGAACCTCAAATCATTATTGAACTGTAAATCATTGATTTCATCTATCAGTCGATTTTTCTCTTTTTCTCTGACAAGTGTTCGACATTTCCAACAGTCAAATCAGTGAAATAATGTGACACGTTTTAGTGTCATTTATTTCTCCATTTCTGCCAACCAAAAATCTCTGTCGGCCAATCGATCACGGCCAGTTCAGCCGAAAAACGCACCGTCGATTATCATCTCACTTGCTGTGATCTCTCTTGCCGACGCGATGTTCTGCGGTCATTTGCTATAAATATCGCCGTCACCTTCATCATTGCCGCCATCATTGGAAGCAACACCCCTCGGCGTCGTCGTCGTCACACCAAACTTCTAACCCGGACTTCTGGTCCGGAATCTCTGTAAATAATATATGGTAAGTTCTATTTACATAATATCGAAATAAAAGACCATTTTTTACGCTCCCTCGTGCCATTCGAATTCCACACTCTGTCCAACAAGCACTCTTGGAAGTGTCACCGGCAGCACCAAACTCTAGCTCCGTTGCAGCCTCCTCCGTTGAAGGGCCCCTCGGCACCGCGCGCGTCCATAAAAAACGAGACCACGCGTCCGTCTCCATTTCCTCCGCACCAAAACCATCATGCATGTATAAATTACAGCCGTATAGTGTTTACTCTTTTTCCACTTCTTTCTGTCACCGAGGGGAATAACTTCTATTTTTGGGTGGGTGGTTTCTCTTCTAAGGAAAATGCATTCCCAACTCAAAGCAAACAGTCATCCCCTTTTTTCGAGAGAAAAAAAAACAACCAACAAAAAAAAATGCTCACGAATCGGTCATGTAAAACGATAACCCCAACGTATTTATTTTCGGAATTCTCCACACATCGTGGAGAGCCCCCCCTTCAAAGCTGCGGCTTGATGTGGTCTGACATTCTGTGATGGAGTGTAATCCAACTGCAATCGAGAATCGTAAAGTTCTGGCCACTCTCGTCCCGGGGTAAATCCTATTTATGATTTCGAGATCCACGGGATGCCCTTTGGCATCGGAGGGAATGGAATGGTTTTCGGAGCAATGATTTAACTTAGATTTGCGTGAAAATGTTATGGAAAGTATATGAAGGTTGTTGAAATATAAATTTAATTTTGAAACTTTTCAAACGACTAAAAGTAGTCTACAAAAAAATAATAGAAATATTCAATTCACTTCTATTCATGTTTAAATGTTGAACTATTCTGTATACAATTTGCTAAACTAATGACATTGGATGTAATAAAATTCATAAATTTTAGTCGATTTAGCGAAAGCAGGAAATTTTTTTTAAAATAATTGCTAAAAATAATAAAACTATGGCATGGCTTAAAACAGTCTAATTTAACATATTTCGTATGATACTGTAAAGCTTCAAAAATTAAAAAGAAACGATTATGACACAAATCACGAACATCCGAAAATTAAAAAATATTAAATTGTTCATTGAACCTGGGAGAGTCGCCTCATGGAAAAACAAAATTAATCTTCAAATTTTAGGTCAAATTTCGGTTGAGCAGCTCAAATTGTTTAAATTTCATTACTGAATCTTAATTCTCAATCCTCAATATTCTTACAGTAATCGGCCGAAATCTTGGCTTTAAATTAGGGATTCGAAAAGTGATTTGGACTTTCAAAATAATTAATCAATTAATTAAAAGTTTACAAGCAATTACCCTTAGGTAATTCTTAAACAAAAATTGATACGCAGTGAAAAATCTTTGATTGCATGGAAAGATTTTGTTGAAAAAAAAACTCAATGAATACTATATGGATAATTCTCTACCAACTCACACGAAATCGGGAAAAGTTGCGCCGACCCCTTTTCGATTTGCGTGAAACTTTGTCCTAAGGATAACTTTTGTCCTTGATCACGAATCCGAGGTCCGTTTTTTGATATCTCGTGACGGAGGGGCGGTACGACCCCTTCCATTTTTGAACATGCGAAAAAAGAGGTGTTTTTCAATAATTTGCAGTCTGAAACGGTGATGAGATAGAAATTTGGTGTCAAAGGGACTTTTATGTAAAATTAGATGCCCGATTTGATGGCGTACTCAGAATTCGGAAAAAACGTATTTTTCATCGAAAAAAACACTAAAAAAGTTTTAAAAATTCTACCATTTTCCGTTACTCGACTGTAAAAATTTTTGGAACATGTCATTTGATGGGAAATTTAATGTACTTTTCAAATCTACATTGACCTAGAAGGGTCATTTTTTCATTTAGAACAAAATTTTTCATTTTAAAATTTCGTGTTTTTTCTGACTTTGCAGGGTTATTTTTTAGAGTGTAACAATGTTCTACAAAGTTGTAGAGCAGACAATTACAAAAAATTTGATATATAGACATAAGTAGTTTGCTTATAAACATCACGAGTTATCGTGATTTTACGAAAAAAAGTTTTGAAAAAGTTTCTTTTTGCGTTTCTCTTTGTTTCGTCGTCCATGTCTGTCGCGGGTGACCATGAACAGCCATGATCGATAACGACCAACTTTTTCAAAACTTTTTTTCGTAAAATCGTGATAACTCGTGATGTTTATAAGCAAACCCCTTATGTCTATAAATCAAAATTTTTGTAATTGTTTGCTCTACAACTTTGTAGAACATTGTTACACTCTAAAAAATAACCCTGCAAAGTTAGAAAAAACACGAAATTTTAAAATGAAAAATTTTGTTCTAAATGAAAAAATGAGCCTTCTGGGTCAATGTTGATTCGAAAAGTACATTAAAGTTCCCATAAAATGACATGTTCCAAAAAATTTTACAGTCGAGTAACGGAAAATGGGAGAATTTTTAAAACTTTTTTAGTGTTTTTTCGATGAAAATACGTTTTTTCGGAATTCTGAGTACGCCATCAAATCGGGCATCTAATTTTACATAAAAGTCCCTTTGACACCAAATTTCTATCTCATCACCGTTTCAGGCTGCAAATTATTGAAAAACACCTCTTTTTTCGCATGTTCAAAAATGGAAGGGTTAGTACCGCCCCTCCGTCACGAGATATCAAAAAACGGACCTCGGATTCGTGATCAGGGACAAAAGTTACCCCTTAGGACAAAGTTTCACGCAAATCGAAGAGGGGTCGGGGCAACTGCTGTGTGAGTTGGCGGAGAATTACCCAATTCTTAAACAAAAATTGATACGCAGTGAAAATTTTTTGATTGCATGGAAAGATTTTGTTGAAAAAAAAACTCAATGAATACCATATCCAATCATTGCTTGACAATTGAGTTAAAATAACACAAAATGCTGTAGGGGAAGGTGGGGCAAGACGACCATATGGGGCAAGAGGAACAATCGCTATCAAGGTCGTAATTTTTACAATTTTGATTATTTCCAGTATGAGGAATTGTTGCTAGCAATGCAATCAGCTGATTGTACTACCACATAACCACCAAAACGACGTAAACGCCACGGGGCATAATATTGAATAAAGTTTTTTTCAAAACCTTTGTTTCCTTATAATATAAGGAAAGTACAAAATAAGGTTTAGGGTCCGTTTTAAGGCTCATTTTATCAAAATGCTATTTTTCCTAGATCAGTAGTGTCCCTACCAATGTCTTGCACGTATAATAAAGTATGATTTATGTTTGGTAATTTTTTTAGAGAGCTTTTAAAAAATCTTGTTTAGGTGGGACAAGTGTACCATATGTTTGTTTAGTATGGAAAAAATACGAATTGCTGCAGCAACATATTTTATTGTGAAAAAAAATACATGAAAGTTCTTTAAAACTGATAATCAATTATTTAAAAAAATTCCATACACGATATAATAATATCATGAAAATTTACTATTTATCATCTAAGACATTTTTTTTCGTAAAAACGGTCAAATTTCTAGTAAAATATTATTTTTTAATCTAAAAATGAAAGAAACGTTTCAAATACATCCTAATCTGATGTATTTAAGTGATAATAGTTCAATTGTTAGTAAATTAGCATGTTTTTTCTTGCATTGTTCCTCTTGCCCCAACGAGTTGCTCGTCTTGCCCCACTAGTTGAGTAGAACGTACGAAAAATTAAAAAAATTAAAATCATTTTTTTACATTAAAAAACAGATTTTTTTTTAAAACTTGTTCTATCAAAGTCTCAGTCAAGACCTGCAATAAGATGATTCCAATAAATCCGACAGATTTTTTAATGTTTTTAATGGGTTATAATGAGCATTTCCTTAGCTTGTTACACTTGTCCCACTTTCCTCTAATACTAGAGCGTTCAATTTAATCAAGGGTTGAGACAAATACATCTTATTTTTTTATTATTCTGAATTTTTCATCGAGATGAACCCAAGTGTATTTAATAAAATAAATTACAGAACGACTGAATAAAAAATACGTAAATCTTTGAAATAAATGGCCATGTTCCAAAATATATTATAACTGTTTAAAATTCTGAAAAAGAATTTTGAAGAAACCCATGGATATTGAAGAACTCAGTTTGTGCAATATCCATCAGGAGTTGATAATACAATCGTTTTATAGTTTTTACTCAGGCCATTGCAAATTTTATTTAAAGTTTTTTCCCCCAGAGAGACAAAACAAATGATGCTGAAATTTTAAATATCTTTCCAAAAAAGAAGTATAATCGATTGTTAAATAGTTGGCATGATTTACAGCTTTTGTGTATTTTTAAGATGTAAAATCAAATGTGCAACCGAAATGTGCTTTCAATAAAAATTCCATCATTATGAATCGTTTTTGAGTGACAACTACTAAAAATTTATTTTTTACTGATAATGTGATTTTTTTACCTGTGAAAGTCGTGGCTAAGCTTGATCATCTCGGCAAAGACCATTCAAAAAATATTGAAGATTGGGCAAATAGTTTTTGAGATACAGCCTCTGAAAGACAGTTACAAACGAAGAAGAAGTTTACTAAACATCACATTCTAGTGAATTTTTAAGTGACGCAAATATGCGTTTGATTTTTGATGTCTAAAATTGAAAGAATCGTGAAATTTCTACATCCCTTATTTTAAAATGCTTTCAGTTTTTTTTTAAATCAACTTGAAAATGCCTAAAAACGTTTTATTTTCGACCATTTCAAATGTTAGCATTAATTCGAAAATGTTGATCTTATTTTTATTGGAATACGTTATATAGAACTACACACAACAAAATATTTCTGAATGTTACATCATTTATGATGTAACACTTTTGCACGTCACTAAACATTAAAATTTAAATGTAATTTGATGTAAATTTGCAACAAATTATACGTAGAAACATGATTTTACGTGTGATTCAACCGTTTACATCGAATCTCAAGTTTACATCACCTGAGTTTACATGTGATTTATTTTTTCCGTGTCGAGTAAATTCACATTTTTTTTTGTATAAAACTCTTAAACGTCGTACGATATTGATATTTCTGTATAAAACTTAAGTTGGGTTTTATGTCTAAAACTGAAGTCAAAATTTTTTTCCAATATTTTCCCATAATTTTCAAAAAATATATTTCTTTTTTTCAAAAAGTTGATGGCAATTTAATATTATTCAACTTGTTTTATAGCTCATAAGATGGCGTTTTTGTCATCTAAAACATAAACAAAAATGGGATTGGTTTTTTTGCGCAATTCAATTTTTGAGAGAAAAGTCCTCATGAATATTTTTACACAGACTTTTTGTATAGACTTTTCTGCAAAGACCTTTTTTGTAAAGACAGCATTTTTGTATAGACAGCTGCCAAAATTTTATGATTCCGGTTGTAATCGATTCTGGTGCCTTAAGGACTTCATCATGCCATTTTTTTTTTTCGAGTGATGTATGAGGTTTTTGTCTTCAAGTTTTAGTCAATAAATCTAATTAGCCAGCGCCTTTTTTTATTTGGAAAAAATGTGTGCAAACTACAAAATGGAGCGTTTGGTACGTATGTCCACGCATCCTTCCAGCCCTGTCGGTTCTGTGAAATGTGATCCGTTCTCAGAATCCTCTCTGCGTTAAAAACAATGCAGTAGGGCTGTCCGCTTTAATTGTTGTAAAACATTTTCGGGTGATCTCGGATGTACTGCAATTATTAATATTGACAAGAAAAATGCTTGGGGCGTAATCTAATCACAAGATTTTCAAGCATGCTTTCATCGAATTGACTACGTTTGTCTTAAACTAGATCAGATAGAGATGAAAATTTTGCATAAATGTGTGCCACTTTTTGTTTATTTGTTCTTCTTTCATTCTCTTTTAAAAAACACTACATTTTAATTTGTTCGATTCCAGCTGTTTTTCCTTTTATTTTTCTTCAATTTTCAAAGGCTTAAATATTTTCTACTCCCAATCAAATAAAACCATAATTAAAACACACAAAATCAACCCTTTCAACACGCACCCTTTTTTTTATTTCCCACTAAATTTCCCCCTTTCAAAAAGTCTCTATTAACAACCCTTTTCCCACCATCACCCTTTTCCTCCAATCCAATGCCGAGACGACGATTTTTGCCACCGCGAATGGGTGGAGTCACGGAACCCCTTTTTCTTCCGTTTGCATGCGATTGGTTCGTAAAAGATCGACGAGGTTTTTTCTTTGTATTTTTTACGTGTCTCTTGGGTTTATTTTTACTTTTAACCGCTTCCCCCCTTTTTTGTGCTGGCAGCTTCTTTTGACTCACTCTGCTTTCAAAGAAGTTTGAGAGAGCGACTTGTGTATTTGTGTGTGCTATTTTTGGAAGATGAATGACGTGAGAGAGGTCGAGTTTCATTAAACGTGTATGCAAATGTGTAATGGAGGGTGTTTTCAGTAGTGCCAATTATTTTATCTTAATATTAGATTTTTCATTTTAAAAGTACCATTAGTTACAGAAAATGAAAAACAATATATTTAAACATGTTTAAAATAATACGTAAATTTTGGCAACACTGCAACCAATCTGGCCCCGTTGTCCGCAACACTGTTCCGTTGAGATGAAAAAAGAAAAGAAAATATTTCAACCACATCAAACATCCTTTACATGTCCAACTGTGCTGTGAATTTCACTACCCCGGCTCGTGTTAAAGTGTGAAAGAGTTTTCGCTCAGCTTCGTGCCTTTTGCGGGCGGGAATATGGTTAACACATGACACACAAGCCGTGAATGAGTGAAATATATTTATTTAACGACACGTTTTACACCGCTTCGGAAGGATGCCAGCGTGACAGGTGAAATATGTTCCCAGTTGAGGACAGGGTGTTAACTGGTGATTTTTCAATGATTAAAAATCATCTATTAAAATTATTTTTATAAATTACACAAAGCAACCGGAACAATTTCTGAAAAAAAAAATTCAGAAGATAACACGGAAGTTATCTTAAAATAATTATAATGAATACCTTACCAAGAAGAATATTTTTATATTGATTTTTTAAATAATTCATTAGAATCTTTTAGCAGACACCATGTTCTTTGCAACAAGCGCTGCATGTGACACTTTTAGAAATAAACTCTGCAGCGGAAACATTTTTCTGTGTGCAACTAAGATGCCCGGTTATTATATTTTTAAACTTATAAAAAACAAACTTTTTTTTTCAAAATAACCATTTAAAACGTTAATAGGTTTTTAAAAGCTGTTTCACACTCTCATGACTGTGCTCTGATTGGCCGCTGTCACATTCCCAATCGGTTGGCTGTCAGCCCAAGCAGTGTGAGCTGTCAAAACCGCGGCATGATGGCTGTCAAACAATGGACGCATTTGTTTTCGGTCAGACTGACCGGATGCGAAACTCTTTCGCAGGTGAAAATTGTTGTTTTTAGCTCACCACTGTTTTTGGCTAAATTTAACCACAGTCGTTTTCTCGGTTAGCTATCAGAATCAAGGTTACGACAAAAAGGTGGGACTTTGGTCATCCTACCAAACCTATTTCTTACTTGATAGTGTCGTTGTCTGATTTTTTTTTGTGCTTAAAAAACTTCAAGACAAACTCCTTTCATTTATCTCCTTCGCTAACAGCGTTTTGCGAGATTAGGCCTTATTTCCCCTTAAGTAGACATCCTTAAGGCCACAATTTTCCCGTTTTTTTTATCCCGCAATTTTTTGTTGCAGCTTCAACCATCTGACGCCTTTTGGCGATTTCTAGGTGGAGGGTCAATCTATCCGCACACAAACGCACAAAAAATCACCTTCAAATTTATCTTCCGGCTGATTCCGACTTCCATCCGCCCAAGTATTAGCCAAAGTGACAACACTTTAGATCTTGACACCCCTCGCCCCAGGCTCGGCTGGCTGCTGTTTGACCAAACAGTTTGGCCAGTGTGATATGCTGAATTTTGCGAAAGTTCAAATCACCACATTACTCAATTTAGCAGAGCCGAGGGTTATCAGTGACGAGAAAAAAGAGAATGACGCCGACGGTGGTGGTTTCGAAGGTTGGAACTAAAAAAAAGTTAGATTCGATCCACCTAGAAGTGTTTTTGAAATTGAGACTAAAACATGAGTATCCAATGGATTTTTACAGATTTATTCAAATCCTTTAGGATACTTGAAATTTTCTGTATTCTTCAAAATAAAGAAATAAGTAAACAAACAAAAGCCATATTCAATATTCGCTTATCATTAGAAAAGTATTTAAATAAATATTTTATTCGATAGCTGCGAAATAAAGCACAAACTTACTATAAAATTACACGTTCCAAATAATTACTCAATATAGAAAATATGATCGTATCAAAAGAGCGTAGCTTAATGTTTTTCTTCTATTTTGAGCAAAATTAACATCAATGTCCATAAATTTTGTTAAAATAAAATAAATGAATGATTCAGAATCTCGCTCGTCTTATTCTTATTTTAAAAATCTGACAAAATACTCAAATTTGAGAAAAATAATTGCTTGGTTTTTTGTGCTTTGAGGAACTGTAATCTGAAACATTTTATGATACTTTGTGATTAAATTTATTGATGATTATGCTCTGAAATTAAAATTGTTCCCCTGCCTCACCTTTCTATGCCGTCAAAGACAAACCTGGCCAAATACGAATCTAAAATTTGGTACCTGAACCTGAAAAAAGCCTTTAACTAAATGTTTTTAGCTAACGATTATTTGTAATATTTTGATTTAACTCAAACTGTGTAGTGATCTTCCTTATGACTATAGAATAAATTAGCAATTTTGCTATACTAATTTGACAGGTGTTTCTTGAGAATAGAATTTCTGATAAATTTGGTATCTTCGGCTAAGTAAAAGGTATAATTAAGAAAAAAAATATTTGCTTAAAATTATTTTTAAAACATTTTTCTTCAGAAGAATTAAAAAGACAAATTTTGAGCTATCAGAAAGGGCAAAACATATTTGGCAGTGATGCCAATTCTAAAAAAAAATCTATCGGCGATGATATTGTTGCGGATAACTCACTAAAATTTCACAAAATACCGTATTTTTTCGAAAATATTAAAATTTTTATAATTTGCAACAAGGCGAAGCGAAATTTAGTAAGCATTTTTATTGTTTTAGAGTTTTTTTTGTCACAAAATACAGCATGTTTTTAAAGTACTCAAATTAAAAAAAATGCATTATGGGTAGATATCAATCGCTTTGAAATTTTGCATGCATTTTAATTGTTTAAGAGTTTTTCGAAAGAAATACTCATATTTTTACAAAATACCGTATTTTTGAAATTACTCAAATTTTTATAACATGCAAAATGGGTTTAAACGTATTCAAATTTTGCTTGCATTCGAACTGTTTTATAGTTTATTATTTTATATACAGTATGTAAAAATAGTATTTACACCCCTTGGGCACTATGCACATTTTGTAATGAAACATGTTAAAAATTTAAAGTTTGACAGGAACCTAGTACTACGTTTTGTTCAGAAACTCATGCCAAACATTTTGCTACAAAAAGTTCATGAAAAGATGATTTCTATAAAAAGTTTTATAACAAATACTATGTATTACGAAAATAAAAAAGGTGCAAAAAAAGTTTGTACAACTTTCAAAAAATTAACATAAATAATATTATTTGTTGACAAATCACCATAAATCCAGTCTCCCAACTCCAAATAGGCATCCTTGACTGATTAAAAAAATAATTTGGATTGAATATTAAGTTTACTAACTACTAGGGTGGGTACGTTTTTCAAAAAGTTCTCGGATCAAGTTTTAGTATGGTTCCCCTTGTAGGGCATGCCCATAGGGACTTTCATGCCAAATATCAGCTCATTTGGTTGTAAACTAGCTGCGCGCATCAGGGTTAAAGTTTACATGGGAATTACTATGGGAAATTGGAACTTTTTGTTCAAAAGCTCCTACAGGTCTAGGAAAATAACGCGCCAACTTCTGGTATGGTCAGGCCTAAGGGGAATGGTCTAGAGAACACTTTTCCCGAAGAGAGCATATGGATTCGTTGTCCCTAGACCTGGCGCATCGGCAAACAATTCGATGTCTCCGGAATCAACGGTTTTCCCTGAAAAAGCATCAAATTTTCCTTAGCATGCTATGAAAGTTTGATGAACACCGCGACGCCATAAGTCAGACAGCTACCACGTGGGTGAGAAACTGCTGGAATATTCAATTGCAAACCTTCTTTTAACTAGAAAATGATCATTTCGAGCAATCCTGATATTATTTAGTCGAATTCAGAATCTTTGCATAGCAAATTTGTATTTTTTCGCAAATATTTCAATCACGTGGTAGCTGCCTGCTTAGGTATTTAAAAACGTAGGTTTTATAGAAAACCTAGATGTATGGGTATCAAAAGATCGGAAATTTTATGCCCTTTCCGATTCCACATAGGTTGACTTGTAAATCGTGGACCGGTTCGGATGCCGGCGGATTTTCCTACGACGTAATTCCGGGTTGGTACGAAATTCCAACGAAAAATCTATTCTATCGATACAAATACCCCCAAAACGGTGTTTATTTTGCAATTCTATGGTAATATATTGACATTTAGTTGAATTAAAAGTTTGCAAAATTAAGTATAAATAGGTTTTATATAGAATTTCCAGAGTTATATAAACTTTTATACTAAGTAGTTCGTAAACTTTATATTCAATCCAAATTATTTTTTTAATCAGTCAAGGATGCCTATTTGGAGTTGGAAGACTGGATTTATGGTGATTTGTCAACAAATAACATTATTTATGTTAATTTTTCGAAAGGTGTACAAACTTTTTTTGCACCTATTTTATTTTCGTAATAGTATTTGTTATATAACTTTTTATAGAAATCATCTTTTCATGAACTTTTTATAGCAAAATGTTTGGCATGAGTTTTTGAACAAATCGTAGTACTAGGTTCCTGTCAAACTTTAAATTTTTTATATGTTTCATCACAAAATGTGCATAGTGCCCAAGGGGTGTAAATACTTTTTTTACATACTGTATTCTTCAAAAATACTCATAATTTCATAATTTGCAATATGGGTATCAAACAAAGCGAAATTTGAAACATATTTTCACTTTTTCAGAGTTATTTCAATGAATTACACAAATTTTCAGAAAATACCGTATTTCTAAAATACTCAGGTTTTCAAAATTTATTAAAAATGTGCACAGTTCAAGAGTTTTTTGAATAAAATACTAAAATTTTCACAAAATACCGTATTTTTTATTCACATATAGGACATTGTTAAAATTTAATTAATTTAAAAAAAGCGGTATTTTGTGAATTTTTTTTCCAAAAAACTTTTAAAAAGTAATAAGTTTATAAAATTTCTCTTAGAAAATTTGAGTATTTTCGAAAAATAGAAACAGTAGAAACTGATCATTTTTTATGGCGCAATTTTGAATTTGCACCATAAAAATTGAACGGTTTCTTCCTGAGTCCCGCTGGCATGAACGTTGTTCACGATTACGCGAACTCATTTTTTGCGTTCATAAAACAGTTAAAATGCATGTAAAATTTAATTTTTAAACCCTTTTTGCCAATTATAAAAAATTGAGTACTTTAAAAAAACGGTATTTTGTAAAAAAAATGAGTATTTTTTTAAATACGGTATTTTGTGAAAACTAGGGCATTTGATTCCTAAAATACTTGAACAGTGAAAAATCATACCAAATTTTGCTTCGTGTATTTGAGTATGATCGAGAAAAAACGGCATTTTGTGTTTTTTTTTATATTGATACCAAATCTATACTTCAATAAGATTAGCTAAACATTATTGTCCCGACGATAACGATAGAATCATCGTTATCGTTATCGAATCTCAATAATTTTATCGTTAACAACCTTGTTAAAGACCAACAGAATGAGTGTTATTGAGATCAAGGTTTATATAAATATTTAATTCAAAAAAGAATTTGAATAAGACCTTGAAAAGAGTGTAACATTAAAGTGTAACAAAATTTCCTTTTGTCGAGCATTCAAGGGTTTGTTCCGGACATTTGCCAGCCAGGTAGGTTTTGAGAATATGCAAAAAAAAAAAACAATTAGAAATTCCGAAAGTTAGAAGTTGAAGAATGAAGGTTTATTCCGATTACACAGCAAATCTCATCAAAAAGAAAGACAAAACAAAACCTTAAACAGTGCAGATTGATTAATGGATCGGTTCCCGCAACGACACCGCCTTCCAGTCCGAATGGTGGTTGACTTTTTTACGTGACGGATTTGCCTCTTTTTTTCTGTCGCTCTGCTCTGACTGGTTTGCATCATCGAAATGACCAATCTGGTCTGGATATCTGGACGCACTATTTTTCGGTGCTAAAATTGGGGACGTTCCCCCGGTTGATGGTGATACATGGTGGCGGTGTTGACCATCGGACGCCGGTGACTTATGGATTGAGCTGATCTTGACGCGATTGCCGAGGGATAATGGGAGGGTGAAAATCATGGAAACTCTTATTTGATGGTCAATTTGCGGAATATCATCAAACTAGCAGATTTACTTCAATTTGACCAGAATGGGCAATCCCAAAAACTACTTTTTTTTTCGAAGGAGTGCGTGCAATTCGACGTTACGACCCGGTCCTCAAACCTCGAAGAACACGTGAAAGAGTCACATATAAGAATACATTTTACGATATTGATAAAATTTAACCCGTAAAAGTCCTAACCAGTAGCGCGGAGGTAAAGTTTGGCCCATTTTGGCCGGGTACTTACCCCCGAACTCGTTCAACTCGATAGCTCGGAAGCACCTTTTGCCAGGCCAGGCAGCGGCAGCTCACGGAATTTATGAATATCGCCACGCTTATCACGCGACAATGTCATAAAAATTCATACGCGATAGACGCGACGACCGTGGACAGGAGGCTCGGGAGCGCATAAAAAGGACTATTTGACGTTTGTTTTACGTAAGAGTAAGGGTTGACGGGTTGAGCAACTCACCTGGCGGCGCACTGGGAGGGTTATAGTTTTTGGTGGCCCGCTTCAGGAGCTCCCATCAGAGCTGGTTTATGTCACGACACTTCAAGCCGAACCACGTGGCGGTGACTTTGACTTTATTTATCGTAACGTGGCGGCCGGATTTATGGCAATGTTGCGCTTTTAATAGCTATTGTCACTCGGGGACCGGTTAAGCGAATGGCGAGGGTTATTTTTACTAACCCTCTTTGGGGGTTAGTTACGACTAAACAGTGGAATGACGGCTTGGAACGCACATTTCGGTTCAGTTTCAGTTCAGTTTCAGTTCAGTTTCAGTTCTGTTTCAGTTCAGTTTCAGTTCAGTTTCAGTTCAGTTTCAGTTCAGTTTCAGTTCAGTTTCAGTTCAGTTTCAGTTCAGTTTCAGTTCAGTTTCAGTTCAGTTTCAGTTCAGTTTCAGTTCAGTTTCAGTTCAGTTTCAGTTCAGTTTCAGTTCAGTTTCAGTTCAGTTTCAGTTCAGTTTCAGTTCAGTTTCAGTTCAGTTCTAGTTCAGTTTCAGTTTAGTTTCATACCGAGCTCGTTAAGAGAGTTTATATCATTTAATCATCCACAGATTCATCTCTTCCTAGTTCATCTTCAATCCAAACCCGAGGTGGCCCTTAATTATAGCTTCCTTTCCAACTCAAAGCAGACTTCACTTCTCCTTTCGCTCAGTAGGAAATCAGGAAGTCATTACTTACTGATCCTCGGAAATTGTAGGGTTGGCATCCCAACCGATCCTCAAAAAAAAAAATACTCTCAATTTCCTAGAAAATTTGGCAGCCGCCAATCAACGGGACCTCACCTCACGATTTCGAGAATAAATAATGCACTTTTTTGCCCCGTTCTCTCCCTTTCGAAAAAGGATGAAAAACAAAAGGGATGTCACTCCTCCAATTAATTTCCAATTAACCGACAACGCTGGCAAACATCCAAGCAGGCGGCGCCACCGCCATCATCTTGGAACTCACGTGCTCTTCCTTTATTTGCACGGCGGCTGCTGCTGTCATTGTTGTTGTTGTTGTTGATTGGAGAAATCGCGCGAGCGCGCGCGGGAAAATCAAATAAAGCAATCCGGCTGAATTAAGTGCGTTGTGTGTGTGTGCGAAGAGCAACTGTCAAAGTTGCAGCAGCAGCAGCGAGTGCATCTAGCATAGGGAACAGGGAAAGGAAAGTGAAAACTAAACAAGCGCAAAACCGGGAAACAGATGGCTTCCGTCTTTTGAAAAGTAAAACCTTGGAACGCGTGTGTGTGTTTCAGATTCGGTCGGTGTTTGCGGCAAATGTGTGTGTGTGCGTTTTAGGACGATGCACCTTTGCGGTGGAGTGATGCAGCTCAGTGACAGCGAAGACTTGTTCCAGGTTCCAGCATCAACTGTCAAACTCTGTCAACTCTGTCACCTCTGTCAATTCTGTCAAATGGAAACACTGATCAACTTTTTATCAAGATTTGCTAATCTTCGACTAAAAAGTTGATCCTTTTCTTGAAGTCTACCTCCAAACCTCCTCGTCATTTTTTTTTTCTCAAAAGAAGTTGCGCAAACTCCAATTAGGACCCCTGCAAAAAAGGGTGCGTTTTTTGTGCCCATTCCATCAATCCCTTCCACTTTCCAATCAATGGGTTTGACATGTGTACCCTTCACAAAAGGGGCCCAACAGTAAAAAAGGAAGGATTTTCGACTGTTTGTTGGTAAATATTAGCGCGAGCGGAGAAAGCAAAAGTGATTGTCAAACTTTTTTTTCCCCAAAAAAAAATCTTTGCGCAAGGGTTTCCATCTTTGTTTGTCGTTGTAAGAAGAAAAAAAAGGATTCCTTTATTATGGCGGCAAATTGAAGGGATTAGTTTCCAATTAAGGGATCGATTTTCCTTGAGGAAAAGGCACCGCTTTGAACCCGTTGCGGCGGCAGATTTTCGGGCCTAATCAAGCTATTGATCCTTTCGGGCTAATTATAGGGCAAGTCAACCGGTCTTTGTCCCCGGTTGACGTCGGAACGAGAGCACAAAGTCGATCTCGAAGGAGGTCGGATCGCGACGGAGGAGGTTGGGCGATTAATTTAGTTTTTGGGAATTTCGCTGGAAAGTTTTAAAGTTTGTAATTTTATCAAAAACAGCTTAAATCAATTTGAAATATTGGTAAATTATCACAAAACGTTAATTTGACAGATATCAAAAGCTTTCAAAATATTTCTTGTTTTGACAGTAAGAACAGCATTCTTGAAAAGGCAAATCTTAAAACTTAAGTTTGATTTGAAAGTTTACCAAACTGTTTAAAATGTGTTGCATTTTGACAGATAATGTAGCATTTTTGAAAGGGCGAATGTTTAAGCTATTTCGTAACGTTTTTTGTTTTTAATCCGTTGCAAATCAAAACAACTTTTTCTATCCAAGGGTCAAACATTTTGCACCCTTCAAAAATTTGATTCATTTGGTCAGTTTCGTCCTTTTGCCTTCGGTTTGGCCCTTTGGTTCCGGCGCTGCAGACGGTTACGCAAAGCATTAAAGGCCGGCAAAAAAACGACGGGATAGGAAGGAAATCGATGGACCCTAATCAATTTCATTTTTCTCAGCTACAAAACTTTGCAGTGGCCATTTTTAATAGCTTTTCACCGGGGTGACCGATTGCCGTTGGTCGGTTTTTTTCAAGCATTTTTTTATTTTCTAAGAACATTTTGAAATGAAACATCTGAAATCGCATAAAAGCATCGTGTGCATATGTGCGGGGCATAAATTTAAATTCCCCCTTCTGGGATGCAAACGACAGATGGATGGATTTTTGTTTGGTTTGAAATGGTCAAAAATTGATGCTGGCGCGAGCCAAAAAATATGCAAGCCTGACCTTTTTTGTTGAAAAAATGTGTTTTTTCTACTTTTGAAAGAATTAAAAGGTGACAATGATGAAGGTTGCTTAATTTTAGAGCAGAAGTTTGGGTCAGTTTGAGCACGTGCTAAGAAGTCAAACTTATTTTCTTAGAGAAACAGAGATGATTTATTCCTGTATGTGAACTGAAACTGAACTGAAATTGTGACAGAAATTGTTACTGAATTTGTGACTAAAATATTGTGATTGAAAATTTTAGATTTTGACTGAAACTGTGAAAGAAATTAAGATCGAAAATTTTAGATTTTGTCTGAAATTGTGACCAAACAATTGTGACTGAAATTGAGGTTAAAATGTCAAATTTTGATTGAAATTGTAACTGAAATTGTAACTAAAATTGTGAATGAAATTGTGGCTGAAATTGTGACTAAACTATTGTGACTGAAATTGAGATTGAAAATTTCAGATTTTGACTGAAATTGTGACGGAAATTGTGACTAGAATTGTGACAGGAATTGTGACAGAAATTTTGACAAAAATTGTGGATGCAACTGTGACAGAAATTGTGACTGAAATTGTGAAAGAAATTGTGAAAGAAATTGTGACTGAAATTGTGACTGAAATTATGACAGAAATATTGACTGGAATTGTGACTGAAATTGTGGCTGAAATTGTGACTGCGATTGTGACTGAAATTATGACTGAAATTGTGACAGAAATTGTGACAGAAATTGTGACAGAAATATTGACTGGAATTAAGACTAAAATTGTGACAGAAACTGTGACTGAAATTGTGACAGAAATTGTGACAGAAATATTGACTAGAATTGTGACTAAAATTGTGACTGAAATTGTGACAGAAATTGTGACTACAATTGTGATTGAAATTGTGACTAGAATTGTGACTGAAAATGTGACTGAAATTGTGACAGAATTGTGATTGAAATTGTGACTAAAAATGTGACTGAAAATGTGACTGAAATTGTGACTGAAATTGTGACAGAAATTGTGACTGAAATTGTGACAGAAATAGTGACTGGAATTGTGACCGAAATTGTGACTAAAATTGTGACAGAAGTTATGACTGAAATTGAGAAAGAAATTGTGGTTGAAATTGTGACTAAACTATTGTGACTGAAATTGTGACAGAAATATTGACTGGAATTGTGATTAAAATTGTGACTGAAATTGTGACTGAAATTGTGACTGAAATTGTGATTGAAATTGTGACTGAAATTGTGACCGAAATTGTGACTGGAATTGTGATTGAAATTGTGACTAGAATTAAGACTGAAAATGTGACTGAAATTGTGACTGAAATTGTGACTGAAATTGTGACTGAAATTGTGACTGAAATTGTGACTGGAATTGTGATTGAAATTGTGACTAAAATTGTGGCTAAAATTGTGACTGAAATTGTGACTGAAGTTGTGGCTGAAATTGTGACAGAAATTGTGACAAAAAATTGTGACATAAATTGTGACAGAAATTGTCACTGAAATTGTGACAGAAATAGTGACTGGAATTGTGACTGGAATTGTGACTGCAATTGTGACCGAAATTATGACTGAAATTGTGACAGAAATTGTGACATAAATTGTGACAGAAATTGTAACAGAAATATTGACTGGAATTAAGACTAAAATTGTGACAGAAACTGTGACTGAAATTGTGACAGAAATTGTGACAGAAATTGTGACTGAAATTGTGACAGAAATATTGACTAGAATTGTGACTAAAATTGTGACTGAAATTGTGACAGAAATTGTGACTAGAATTGTGATTGAAATTGTGACTAGAATTGTGACTGAAAATGTGACTGAAATTGTGACAGAATTGTGATTGAAATTGTGACTGAAAATGTGACTGAAAATGTGACTGAAATTGTGACTGAAATTGTGACAGAAATTGTAACTGAAATTGTGACAGAAATAGTGACTGGAATTGTGACCGAAATTGTGACTAAAATTGTGACAGAAATTGTGACTGAAATTGAGAAAGAAATTGTGGCTGAAATTGTGACTAAACTATTGTGACTGAAATTGTGACAGAAATATTGACTGGAATTGTGACTAAAATTGTGACTGAAATTGTGACTGAAATTGTGATTGAAATTGTGACAGAAATTGTGACCGAAATTGTGACTGGAATTGTGATTGAAATTGTGACTAGAATTAAGACTGAAAATGTGACTGAAATTGTGACTGAAATTGTGACTGAAATTGCGACTGAAATTGTGACAGAAATTGTGACTGGAATTGTGATTGAAATTGTGACTAAAATTGTGACTAAAATTGTGACTGAAATTGTGACTGAATTGCGACAGGAATTGTGACAGAAATTGTGACAAAAAATTGTGACTGAAATTGTGACAGAAATTGTGACAGAAATAGTGACTGGAATTGTGACTGGAATTGTGACCAAAATTGTGTCTGAAATTATGACAAAAAATGTGACTGAAATTGTAACACAAATTGTGACCAATTTTGTGACAGAAATTGTGACAGAAATTTTGACAGAAATTGCGACAGAAATTGTGACCGAAATTGTGACAGAAATTTTGACAGAAATTGTGACAGAAATTGTGACCGAAATTGTGACAGAAATTGCGACAGAAATTGTGTCTAAAATTGTGCAGAAAATGTGACTGAAATTGTGACAGAAATATTGACTGGAATTGTGACTAAAATTGTGACTGAAATTGTGACTGGAATTGTGATTGAAATTGTGACTAGAATTGTGACTGAAAATGTGACTGAAATTGTGACTGAAATAGTTACAGAAATTGTGATTGAAATTGTGACTAGAATTGTGACTGAAAATGTGACTGAAATTGTGACAGAAATATTGACTGGAATTGTGACAGAAATTGTAATTGAAATTATGACAGAAGTTTTGAAAGAACTTGTGACAGAAATTGTCACTGAAATTGTGACAGAAATTGTGACTGAAATTGTGACAGAAATTGTGTCACAAATTGTATCAAATATTGAACTAAAATTTGACACCAGAAACTATGACGGAGATAAACATTCATAAAGAATAAATGAAATTCAACCAATTTCACATCAAAAAAGCCTTCTTCAAAAACCAATTTCCCACAACGACGCAACAATGATTCAATCCTACCGTTTCCTGGAACCGTCCCAGCCTGACAAACAATCAACCCACTTTTATGGCTGTTTCGGTAACGTTTATTTCTACTTCCAAAATGTGCATTCATTCAACCCCTACGGGACAGAGAGTCCCGAAAAGCAAATCGCAATTCGTTGAATGCTAATTTCAAACCGTCACCCATCAATGGTTTTTCGATTTTCGATCCGGGCTTCGAAAACCCTTCTCAAACGTGTGTTTCTTTCTTTTTTCCCGAATTTCGCTTTTGCTTTTTTCCAAGGGGTGCGATAATTTATTCCACTGGTCATTACACCGAAAAATGCAACCAACGTTAGATTCATATAACGCATTTCAGGTCTCGAAAATGGAAATGAAAAAGGGATCTCCTTCGTCTCTTTTTTTGTTGTTCTTATTTTTCTCATTTTCCTAAAAACTTTTCGAAACTTGTGCAATTGTGTAGCGAACTCCCATCAACATCATCATCCTCAAAGGAATC
Source organism: Culex quinquefasciatus (assembly GCF_015732765.1). Classification (NCBI taxonomy): domain Eukaryota; kingdom Metazoa; phylum Arthropoda; class Insecta; order Diptera; family Culicidae; genus Culex; species Culex quinquefasciatus. The sequence goes on from NC_051862.1 coordinate 43,169,075, forward strand.
AAACATCGAAAAAGGGAAGGGTGTGCAACCCCTCGACCAGCACTGAGTGTGCTCATGTCCAGGGGCAGCATCTGAGTTTCCTGGTTTTGGGTCAGATTATCCCTTTTTGGCGCGACTGGCTCGTTGCTTCCTGCATACATTTCGAAATATTCATTTTCCCTCCATTTTTCGACGCAATGGTCATCTGGCGGTGGAGCGATACTTTCCATGTTGTACAGAGCAGAATTGAAAGGGGTCTTCCTTTGGGATTGTGAGTAGTGAGAGAGAGAACCAAAAGGGTGGTCATTTCGGTCGTTAATCAAATGGATTGCAGCATTGTGGAATAAATTTTATGGAATATTTGAAAAAAGGTTTGCAGAACTATGAAAGGAATCGAGTTTGGATAAAACCAAACATTATTAACTATCGTTTGAATACAAATTTTCATTCTGTGTTTTTTTTATTTTTAAGCTTAAAACTTAAATTTGAAGGTGAGCCCACGATTTTTTTTTTCGTACAATATTTTTGTGAAAATGGCCTAATATGTTACTAAAAGACTCACAAAAAATGCAGGATAAAAAAATACAAAAAACATTTACTGAAACTGTTTTTATGAAAAGTGCTCTAACCGTCAACATTTTCAAAACCCGCATGCGGGAATTGATTTTCCAGACAATTTTACATAAAAGTCTTCATTTTGACCATTGTCCTAAGTCCAGTCCTTGTGAAGTTACAGCGGTTTTAAAAATAAAAATATTGAAAAAATATGGTTTTTGGTGGTTTTTGGCAACTAATATGTGACAGACTTGATTTTTCAGTCTCGAGACAATTTTTACCATAAAGCTCGTCCAATTTCCCATATGTTTGCCTTTAACAACTTTTAAATTGGAAGTATGGGCTCACAGATTTAAGCTTAATCACATTGATCGTACCTGAAACAGATTTTTTTCAGTGTAGTTCAGTGGATGGTAGTAACCTGGAAAGTAACATATCTTACATCAATGATAAAACGAGTTAGGTATATTGAAAAAAGGTCAAGGACAAAATTATGGGAAATTGGACGAGCTTTTCGGTAAAAATATTTTCGAGACTGAAAAATCAAGTCTGTCTTATAGAAATTGCCAAAAACCGCAAAAAAAAACTATTTTTTCAACATTTTTATTTTTAAAACCACTGTAACTTCACAAGAATTGGACTTAGAACAATGGTCAATATGGAAACTTTTATGTAAAATTGTCTGGAGAATCAATTCCCGCATTCGCTTTCTGAAAATTTTGACGATTAGGCCACTTAAAAAAAACGGTTTTAGTAAATGATTTTTGTTTTTTTAGGAGCGTTGCTTCATCCTGCATTTTTCGTGAGTCTTTTTATAACATATTAGGCACAACAATTTCGAACGAAAAAAAATCGTAGGCTCACCATTAAATTTGACTCGTAAACTGAAAAATCAAAAAATCTCCTAAAAGTGGCGTGTTTTTTACTTTCAGTGTGTTTTTTTTTTTTTTCGGCAAGCCCGTCCTACATGTTTGTCTCTGACCACTTTTTGATACTATGCAACGGCTTCAAGATACAGCGATATTTAAATTACGAAATGCAAACATATTTAAAACACTTACGTCCTTCTCAAATGTTCTCCATATACACAAAAACTTCTTTTAAATTATTATTTTTAAATTGAAAAATTTTCTAGAACAACAATTTAACTTCAAGCTACTTTTCATTGCTTTCAATCTTTGGCACCCAACAGCAAACTCAACCATTAAAACTGATCAAAACTGTCCCCCTTTGGACCGTAACCGAAACCGAAACTCTCACCACGTAATTTAATTTCTGCCCACACCTAGCTCAAACCACAAGTTCTCCCCAAGAAGCGCACAGCGCACTCCACAATAAACTCTTCAACTTGATTACCCTCAGAAAAAATCAAGTAAAAAAGCCAAGAAAAGATTCTCGCTGCTCGTGCCAACCCCACGGGGACTCCTCTCCCTCTAATAACAAACAAATTAACTTGAACTCCATAAAGTTTAAAACTTTTCCACACACTCGAAGAAAGAAGTGATCTCCCTTCTTTATTTTGTTTTCAAAAAGTAGCTGCAAACTTGCTCATCCACGTGCCAAAAACACAGAGATTTGATGTGTTTTTTACCTTCCCTTCGGTTCAACAACTTAACGGCTTCGAAGATTACCATCTTGTTGTTGGTTTTTTTAAACGAAACTTTTCGCTCTCCCCTGAGGAGTTCCACAAACCGGGGCACGAGACAAGATATTCACCTTTGCTGTGGAAGAATCGCTCATGTTTTACCCCTCGAAGATGACTGGCTAATGACCAAAAAAGAAGCCCCTCGGAGGAGGTCCTTGGCCCTTCGTATTTTTTTAACGAAAAAGGGGACTTATTTTTGGAAATTTATTCGACGCGGGGCACACTTTTCTTATTATTTATTCAAAGCAGCTTTAGAAGAAACTTTCGATGCAACCAAATCACCGTGACCAGAAGCAGTTGTCGATTTGTTGTCTTTTTTAGAATTAGGGTGAACTCAATTTTTAGATTTTATCCACGTGCCACTAGCAGAATTTGGCAGAGTTTAAAAAAGGGAACATTGCTTGAAGCTATTATTTTCAAAAACTCTGTGACAGTTGCAGAAAATTAAATTTTGAAAAATCCTTTCCCAAAAAAGGGATTCCGATTTCAACCCCTTATTAACGGTCGTAATCAACGGGCGCGCTGCACATGATTATCGAGATTAGCAGAGCACTTTTTTTGTTCAAAAATCGAAAAAAAACTTCACTCAATCACCCATTCGTTACGTCAGTTATTGACGCGTCGGCGCTACGCGTGCAGCGACATCTTTGATGGCGTAACGCAATTTGGATTAGAACTTGAAACATGGTTGCTATGATCTGGGCGCAGCAAACGGGGAAAACTTCGTACGAGGGTGGCAATCCATGCGAGCACAGTAGGCCCCGGGAATCAACCCTCTCCCTCACTTGTACGATTTTGGTTCATGTTTCGGGACAATCCCTTCGAAATTTTGTGTTGTGTTTTTTTCTTTACTCCGTCCGGCTGCCACCTCGTTACGGAAAATGAAAATTTATTCCCGAAAATTGGTTGGCAGAACGGGGTTGGCCACCGCCGGGACATCGGATCCCACCCTCGATGTTTTGGCCCGTCATTTTGGATCGTATTTCTGTTTGATTAGAGGCGTCATTTGGCGTCGTTGGACGTCCCCGGCCCGGCGTCGTTTGACCGGAACAACCCCTTATTTTTCTAATATATATCGATTGGATTGAGAAGGGAATCGATCCATCGAAGCAAGCGAGTTGGGTTTCATTTCCAATAGTAGTCACAATTGTATTTTAAATTCTAGTCACATTTTGATCACAAATTCTGTCACAATTGAAGTCACAATTTCAGTCAAAATTTTGATAGAAATTTTAGTCACAATTTCTGTCAATAATTCTGTCACAATTTATGTTACATTTTCTGTCACAATTTCTGTCAAAATTTCTGTCAAAATTTCTATCACAATTTCTGTCACAAATTTCTGTCAAAAATTACTGTCACAATTTCTGTCTCAATTTCTGTCACAATTTCTGTCACAATTTCTGTCTCAATTTCTGTCACAATTTCTGTCACGATTTCTGTCACAATTTCAGTCCCAATTTCAGTCACAATTTCAGTCACAATTTATGTCACAATTTCGGTCACAATTTCAGTCACAATTTTAGTCACAATTTCAGTCACAATTTTAGTCACAATTTCAGTCAAAATTTCAGTCACAATTTCTGTCACAATTTTAGTCACAACTTCTGTCAAAATTTCAGTCACAATTTCAGTCACAATTTCAGTCACAATTTAAGTCACAATTTCGAACACAATTTCCGTCACAATTTATGTCACAATTTGAGTCACAATTTAAGTCACACTTTCGGTCATATTTCAATCACAATTTAAGTCACAATTTCGGTCATATTTCAATCACAATTTCAGTAACTATTTTAGTCACAATTTCAGTTCAGTTTCAGTTCAGTTTCAATCCTCCAAAACAAACACCTTTCCGCCAAAATCCCACCGCTTGCTGAGTTGTGAAATTGCATGGTAAAATTCCGTCAAATTCAACCAATGAAGGGGCTCAACGCGTTGCATTTCGGTTCTCCGAGGGGTCTTCCGTTATTCGCTGATGTCCGTGAATCTGCTTCATACACCGAAAGGCCAAAGGTTACTACGACAGCTGCTGCAACGATCAGTTTTTGGGTTTCCCGTTTTCGAAAAATTTCAAATTCAAAATTCTCCCTTTCACACTACCGGAATGAAACTGCAACGCGAGGGGTGCGTCACCCGGTTTTTGGTTGGTAAGATTTTCAGTTGAAGTTTTTTTTTCGCATTCTCAAGTGAGTCGAAAAGATGAATCTCGATTTAATGTTCTCGAAATTTTTGGACCGCTTTTGGGTGGGGACATTCCTTATGCACGGGGTTTAACCTTTTTCACCTTTTTAGAGGAATAAAAAAGTCGTTTTTGGGAAGGCCGACATTTTCGAATGCGAAGATCTTAAGGAAAACAAACGTAAATAAGACATTAATACTCGCTCCCGTGCGCATATTTTTTATGGAGAGTGGTGCATCTTTTTACCTTTTTTTCGGAAGTTGTCAGGGTCTTTAGGATAGTCGAAAAGAGAGTCATGTGGGCTCGTTTGGACTGTCGTAGATTTTTTACAGACAGAAATGGCCCCGAGGGGGAAGATGATTAAGCTGCGGTAGTACAGCGTAAAACGATCTTTGGCCACACAATGTTGTCGCGTGTCTTTCTCCGATGGATTTAATTTATTATGCTTTGTCTCGTGCCTCTCTGTTTTTTTTTTTGTTTGTTTGGAATCTTCTTTTTATAGAACTGGTGGTTTGTAACAAAACACAACGATCTCCATCATTAGTTGAACAACACTCGATCGATATCATGTGTTTTTTTTGGGGATTGGAAGGGGCGAGCGTTAGCTGTCAGTGAGCTGTCATTTGCTCGAAAAAAGTGATTCAAATAAGGGTAAAATCTAGAATAAACTGTGAATGGAACAGAGGAGTTAAATATCAGTTTTTGTTAAAAAAATGTCTAGTGAATCTAAAATTTTAAAAAATAAGCGAAATTATAAATTTGCAGAAAATCAGCCTTTTACAAATAAACAATAACTAAAATAGTGTTTTCTGCAAATTGATTCATTTTTATTCAATCTTTGGTTAATTTTTTTTTTTTTACAGTATAGATGATAATGAATTCTGTAAAAATTTCGTTTATCTTATGTTGTTAAATTTGTAATTTTTAGGTTGTTTCTTAATCACTTAGAAATTTAACAATTTTGAAGCAATTGTTTTCGTATTTAAAAACATTGTTCTCAATTATGAAACAAAATGTTATTGATTACAAAGACAACACAAGTTTTAGATATCATATTTCTATCCGTAAAGCTATTATCTTTGAATATTCATTACATGCAATTAATATTTTTTAGGCTTGGTTTAGAATTTTAGAAAAAAAAACATTTTTTGGATGATCGGAAAACAAAACAAAATTTTTGAGCAATATTTAAAATTTAAACAAAAGTTGTCAGATATCCATTGCAATTAAAATTACATGATTTTTTTTTCACAAAACATGTTTTTTTGCTGTATTTCAAAAATTCATTGTTTCTTACAAAAAATATTCAGCATTTTAGTTAAGCTAGTCAAATAATCGGGAATTTTTGTATACTCGTAGATTGAAATTTCTTTAAATTTCTCACAATTTACCCACAATATACTCAAAATTTCAGTTTTCACTATATGTGTATCAAATTATCGGTAAGTTCATTTTTTTGGGATTTCCTAAGATCAAAAAAGGCGTTTTGTGTCATTGATTCACTCATATAAAGCTGCATATAATTTTGGTTGCTGCCCATACAGAAAATTTTACGAAAATATTGAAAAATCTGAATCTTTTGAAGGAATTTCCTGATTGGTTTAGTGTCTATAGCAAAGTTGTAGGTATTGATGAGGACTTTTCAGAGAAACTATTTTGGCTCAAATATTTTTTTTCTTAATCCTTTCTTTTAAAGTTTAATGTGAAAAAAACGTTTTTTCTGAAAAAAATTACCCCAAATTTAGTTTGAATTCGATTTAATTTTCATCTTGAAAGTACTTATTCACATATTTTATTAAGTGCTCTAAAGATGTGTAAAAAGTTAGGTTTTTGAATAATTATTGGACTGCCTCTTTACGCTTTGACAGCTCCACTCAGCTGTCACCGTGCCATAATGGCGGATCGTTCACGCGCACGCTTTCTCTTTCTTCTTTATGACATGCGATACATCCAAAACACGCACAGATAAACGCAGATAAGATGAGATGCAATCATCCAAATATTTGTTCATGACCAAACAAGATATCGAAAAAGAAAAGGACCCCTCACATCATGTCAGTGAGAGAAGATATTTATTGTGTGATTTGCAATAAAAAAAACCCGAATGAAAGACGTCGATTGTGGTGCTATAAAAAACAAATTCGAGACAAAGCCTGCTGAGATGCCTTCGAACACACACAAACACACTCATGTTGGCAAGATGATGAGAGGATCTCCTCTTTAGTCATCCTGAGCCTACTGTTCTGTGTTTGATCGAGAGCACGTGGAGTCAAACAAATAATGGGACCTTTTGCATGCCACCACCGCCACCACCATAATGGCTTCATTGTGGTCGGGCATCTTTGCGTAAACAAGCGATTTGAGGAAGCATGAAATGTGATAATTAAGGGGGGGAGTGCAATTAAGGTGAAACCTGGTGTTTTTTGGTTTGTAAATTTTGGCAGCTGCTTGATGCATTTTTTAAAAGAAATAATCATGTTTACTGTTTTCCTAAACTATACGCAAAACAATGCATTTTTCTAATGTAGCTGTCAAAACCTAACCTCAATCAAAATCTATTTTGACTCGAACCTAACACCTTGCTCCAGGTTCCAACGCAATGAAGCAATGTGCCGACCAAATGTCGTTATCTGTCATCTGCGAAGGGCCAAGTTAATCGATTCCTGCCCGCAGGTTACCCTTTTATACGACAAAGGTGACATTTCTTTATTAGTCCCACCACCGCGCGCGCTCTAACTTACTAAATTCCTTGCGGAACCCTCACTGTAAGATGGTTATCACGGCCGCAGTGTCACCCCTTTTTAACCCTCCAAGCATCGAAGTTCAACCTCACGCTCTTATCTTCCGGATCCGATCGGCCAAACCTTTCCTCAGCGTCGGCACGTCCCGGTCGTTACGGGAGGAAATTTATACAACCTGTTTTTATCTGAAATTAAAAGAGTGGAAAAGAAGGGATACTCTCGAGAAGCGGTCACCAAGCCGGATCGGAGGAACTTGTGAGAAGGAAGCGAAGGCTTGCCATTCAGACACGCGTGTGGTGACTTTAGAAACCTTTATGGAAGTGTCAAAAGATTGTAGGAAAATGGAACTGTCAAAAGATTGTAGGAAAATATTTTTAGATTCTTAGAAGATTAAAGATACTAAATTCAATGACCTTGATATTATTGACGGTTTACTACGCTCATCTTAATTCAAATAGATTTAGTAGAAAAATAACCTACCCTGAAGAATATTAACTTATTTTAAAGTTTCCATGATATCCATTTTATGCCAGACAATCTTTAAAATTGGGTAAATTACGGCTGTAGAGTCCTGTAGCTATTTGACTTTGACTCCAGAAGATTTCGTGACTCCGACTCTGAATCTAAAAAATATTACCTTCCAAAACCATGTCACGTTCAACCTTCTTAATTTTTCTAAATTTGCAATAGGGTATTAATCGACGACAAATTCTGTTAAAATTTTCACTGTACAAAAATGTTTCATAAAATATCTAAATTTTCTCCAAACAAGTTTTGTTTAAGGTAAGAACAATGAGTATCAAACTATGCAAAATTTTATAAAGAAACTGGTTTAATGTTTTCAAGAAAATAAACTTAAGATTTTAGAAAATACCGTATTTCTTTATCCAAAACTCTTCAAAATTATCAATTCATCAAATAACATTAATGTATTTTTTCGTAATAATGATATTTGAAAAAAAAAAATACACAAATAAAATGGATATCTTTTAACTTTTTGGAAAAGCTCTAATTTTTAATAAAATAAAATTTCATTACAATTTTTATTGTAAAATTATTTTATTTTTTTTTGCAACACGCCATATTTAACAAAGCCAATATTCAGTTTGCCATATATTTTTTAACAACAATTTAAAAAAGATTCTACTTAGTTTTATGTCAAATTTAATTCTTTTTTTTTTATGCAGCTTAGAGAAAATCTTTTTTGTTGAGAATTTTGTAGATCTCTTTTTATAATTTTGAAATTATATTCTCATTTTTTTTTAACAAAATGCCGTATTTCTTAGAAAAAAAAATTAATAAATGTGAAATTATTTGTGTATATTTCTGTTTGAAAAAGATACACAAATCATTTTTTTTTGCAATATCTTTAAACCAGGCCTTTTGGCTTATTTTTAATATTTTCGTTTTTAAGTAACTTTCAAGTGAAAAACTGGTCCGATCGGCGGGCTGGATTGATTTTTAATGGAAAATGTAAATAAATCAATTGTCCACGCTGCATACTTATATTTTTTTGTATGGACAATTGTCCACGAGAGGGGGTTGAATTCCAAAAAAGTTTCCACGTTGTTTGTGGATAGTCCCCAATAGTTGATCAGAGATAAATGAAAAAACACTTGAACATAAATAGATTATGTCTTCTTAAAAAATTCAACGCTTATAAAAAAATAATGAAAAATTCTTGCAAGTTACGTGTTCAAGTATGAAGTATTTTTTTTTAGACTGCTCATGTTTGAAGTAATATCAAACTCATGGAAATGTTCATAAATAAATTCATATTATTTTCAAACAATGGATCACTTGATAAAAGAAAAAATAAACATAGGAAAAGTTGAAATAAATTTATAAAAGATTTTTTTTGAAGATATAAATACATATATATTTTATACAAAAAAAAATAAAAAATAATTTTGAAATAAAAAAAAGCAACTTAAAAACAATGAATGTGAAAAATAATTGATCTCTTTTAAACTTTAGGGCAATTGCGATTTCGAAACTTTCTTAAAACAATCATGAAGCATATGAAGTAATCTAACCCGAGCAGACGGTAATAACGTTGGAATAACATTTTTTGATATTTGAAAATATTAGGCCAATAACATTTTATGTTATTTATAACAAGTTTTGTTATTCATCGTTATGATTTTTTTGTTATTGGATTGTTATTGTAATAACAGACCAATAACATTTTTGGTTATTCTTCGAACAAAACTTTGTTATTATTTTTTGTTATTTTAACAACTGTTCCGATCATCCCAATAACAGTTGGAGTTATTCTTCCATAACAAAAAATGTTATTCCAAAGTTGTTTTGGCATTCAACGAATAACAGACCGATAACACATTTTGTTATAATAACATAAAGTGTTATTAAACTCTTATGCAAAAATGGATTTTTCAAGAAGATGCCATAACATTTTCTGTTATTTTAACAGTATTTGTTATTCAAATGGCATGAATTTTGTTGTTACCGTCTGCCCGGGAAGCACTTTTAAATCTAAATTAAAAAAATGGAAAGTTATTTTTCCAAAAACAAATCCCCCCCCCCTGATTTTTCAAGATAATATTGAAGGGGGTTGGGTAGCGACATAAACTTTCAAAAATATTTGCAACGGCCTAAATTCATAAATATTTTGCAATTTATTTAATACTGCTATGGCTGTTTTGATGTTTGAAGTATTTTGTTTTTTGTTTTTTTTTTGTTTTTTTTTGTTTCCAAATTTTTTAAAACTTAAAGCCTGGTTTGAAATTTGAAATTTAGTTTTAAATGTTTTTAGCAATTTTGAACTAGACATATTTGATTGAATCTAAAAATATGCATGTTCTAAATTCGAATCTGTTTGTAAAACTCTAAAATAAAAATGTAATGAAAAATTAAGCTACGTAGTTGCACCTTGCAATCCTTCCTTCCAGCTCCTCAGCCCAATAGCCTGGCTTAACCCACCCCACGACTTGAGGCAAAGAAAAGGATAAACTCACCGCAGAAATATAATTTAAGGAACCTTTATAATGTCTTTTCTCCTCGTTTTCGGTGGGTCAGCGGATTCGAGGGGTTAACCTCTTTGAGCAAGAATCCTGCGAGTTGCTTTCGTTTTCTTGCTCTCCTTTTTTTACGACAGGTGAATTTATTGGGTCGAACCTTTCTTTCTGCCTTAGCTTCAGGGAACTACTAGTAGGCCTTGGGAAACGTGACCAACACCGTTCGGGGTGAGTTTTGGCGGGTGGTTGTGTCATAGGCTGCTGCGTTTCAGGACATTAGGACGCGTTCTCCCGCGTGTGGAAAAGGGTAGGGTAGGGTAGTCATCAATGAGACACTTTTGGTTTTCAACATTCAACGATTTTTCTAATTTTTTCATCAGCATTTTTTAATGAGCTTTTAGTTGCATTATCTTTCTTTTAATGTGTTCTAACATTGACCAAAATATGAGATCGATCTGACGTCTACAGCCAGAGTTATTCAACTGTCTCATTGTAGACGCACTTGGCAGGAACAATGAGACAGCTGGGGAACAATGAGACACTCTACGAAAATCAACATTTTTCTAGCAAAACATCATGTTTTTGTATTGTTCCATTGCAGGTGACTTGCCTTGAACATTTTAGAGCAATTTTGCCAACATGAAACTTTTATTAACAAAAGTTACACTAAAAAGTATTAAAATTTTGTAAAATCCATATATTAATACCAAATAACTTTGTATTTTTGGTTAAATGAAGTTTAAACTCTATGAATATGCCAAAAATCACTTTTAATTCATGTTTTGAAAGATTTCCATCGATTTTGAAAAGTTTATTGAAGAAAAATCAAAGTGTCTCATTGTTACCCATGGGCCGAAAAGAGTGGGGGACAATGAGACAGACCTGGATTCTGGGTATATTCTAAATTTTGGCCAAATCTAATGAAAGGACATTGTAGCCCAACTTAGTCCCTATGGAACGTCGAAAGAAATTTGAAGAAATATTAGTTTTGGTGTAAATGGCAGCCTACGAGCGAAAAAATATTGTTTGTCCATAATTTACTTTTACACCCCAGAATCAAACATTTATGAATAACTTGTCAAGGGAGCGTCCATAACCAAAGCCACTATTATGGCAGACGTCTATCCAGTAGACACACCTTTCCCCCAAATATGAGCCTGATTGGTTGAAACTACGACTTGAGAGAGCCATTTTATCATTGTTCCCCGTGTCTCATTGATGACTACTCTACCCTAGTTTTGGTTTCGGGGGTGCGGACTATAAACCACTTTTTATCGGGCGTATGAATAAATCGACCGCGGTGTGGTCAAATTATAGGTTAACCTTTTTTTGGGTCCGGAAGTCGCACATATGAGTTATCACTTTATGGGTTTTGTTATGGGGGATTTAGGGTTGAGTTTGAGTTTGTATAAAAAAAACTATATTGCAAGCTTCTTTTTATCGAAGCTTGAAATTGATTAAAACAAGCTTAGATAAGAAATTGTAGCATCGAATTATTGTATAAATAAGGGTTCAAATCTTCAAGAAACAGAAGTTACAATACAATTATCATGACTAACACCTCACATCTCTTTGTTTTACTATTTTTTGCGTTCTTCACAATTGTGGTTCAAACTTTTGCTCAGGAAGATTTGTACGAAATATGTTTAACGTGCACATATCGTGATGAACCGGTTTGTGGAAAAAATGGAGTCACCTATGCGAACGATTGTGCAATGCGTTGCTTAGGAGTGGAGTTGGCTCACGTTGGAAGATGTCAGTACGGTTGATGCTTTAAATTGGAAAATTAAAAAAATGATTTTTCAAGATAGTTTTGATTTATTTCACATCCAAACTTTTTTTTCTTCGAATTCCTGCAAACTTTTCATCAGACAACTTGTTTTTCAACTTTTTCCACTTCACACTTTCCTTCGTGGTGCAGTTCGACTTTCGCGCACTCCAGCAAGCACTTGTTGCTGTAAGTTTTGCCATCCTTTCCGCACTGTTGCTCCAACTGTTTGGTGCAAACGCAGTCTTCACCACGGGCAAGTTGATTTCCAATAGAGGAAATAACGAGAAAAATAATTACTGCGGCTGTTGTGATGCTGGGCATTGTGGTTGGGGATACTGGAGAGCTTGCTTAGAATATTTGAGTTAAATAAGTACAAATTTAATTTAAAAAAAAAAATGAGCAACCGAATCAATTTGCTACACTGTGTTTCCATTTAACTAATTTCTGTAGATATTTTTAATCATATTTTTCAACTTTAAAATTATGAAAAGAAAACTAAGTTATGAGCGTAACAGACAAATATGAAAGAAATTGTTTTCTATTTCCCTTCTTTTAAAATAACAATTAAATTCAAGAATTCTTAAATATTATAGGTATTTTCAGTAAAACCAGTTTCAAATTAAATTTTGTATAAGAAATTATTGAACTATCGATATTTTTATGAAGAATACTAGTTGTAATAAATTGGATAAAATTTGAGACCTTTATTTAATTGCATTTAATCAAAATTTTGTAAACTCAGACAAACATTCAACTGTGAGTATTTCAAACGAATCATAATATTGTACGTATGAAGAAACTTAAAACATTTCAATTTTTACATTTTTTAAAATACTTCGATTTTCAAATGGCTTAAACGTTGATTTTTTTTACAAAAATCTTCAAAATGTTAGTGACATTTTATCAAATGGACTTTTCGCTAAAAAGAAAAAAAAACCAAAACATTTAAAAAGTTGCACGAAGGCAACAGCATTTTGAAAAATAACGTAGTAAATATATATTCACAAACCACATTTTTAAGCCTGAAAACATGAACACGAACAGCGCCTAGTTCACTCGTGTTTTTAAAAATAGTTTCTGTAAGTATTTTGATTTTTTTTTTCAATTTGTTTTCAAAATCCTAAATTTGGAAAAATCTGGTGTGTATTGCTTATTTTCAAATACAATCAGATCACTTAAAAATATGTTGGGGTTCAAACAATCGTTTGTGAGTTTTTGCCTTCCTCACCTCACTAAGGCAAGGCTATAAAATTACTCGAAAAATGAACTTCTTAAATACACCTCCTAGATATACCTTCACGTATACCTATCGACTCAGAATCAAATTCTGAACAAATGTCTGTGGGGATGTGTGTAGACATGATTTTTTTCCACACGATTATCTCAGAACTGGCTGAACCGATTTTGGCCGGATCCGTCTTATTCCGTTCGTTTTGGGGTCCCCTAAGACCCTATTAAATTTTATTCAGTTTAGTAAAGTATTTAAAAAGTTATGCCAAGAAAACCATTTTTGTAGATACAAAAAAGGGTGATTTTTTGCATAACCTCAAAAAGTCGGGTCTTTTTGTTTACGTGCGAGAGTCGCGCCAGATGCGAAACGCCTGGTTGCCACATTGCTTCAAAGAGAGTCTGCATGTTTTCTGGAAAAGTCTGTATCAGGTATATATATATTTTTTCATAAACTTATTTTCATTATTACTTTGTTGATGTGAGGAAGGCACCACCCACCTAATGATGGATTAAAAAACGTTTTAGTTTTTAGTTTTTCATGTTTATATTATTATTACTGAAATTTTTGTTGTGCAATTCTTCAAAATTTTGGGATTTCTTAAATTTTATTTTGTATTTTTGTATTTGCCTTAAATTTTGTACGGGCATAATCTATGACCAAAAAGCCATTTTGCGTCACTGGTTTGTTCATACAAGTTTCCATAAAAACATGACAGCCAGTAGTGTGTCCATCCCGGGAATTCTTCGGGATTTTTCCAAAACCGGGAATTCCCGAAACTGGAAAAAAATATCAAATTTTGGTCAAGGAATTCAGGGGTTTTCTTTTGTAGAAATAGATGAACAACGATAAAATAAATAAAAATAGAATATTTAGCATATATCCAGGGGTATTTTTTAAAGGTCCATTAAGCTTTTTCGTTACACAAGTTTATATAACCTATTCAAGAAAACTCTAGTTATCAGCATTAATTAATTCATTTTAAAAAGGTTTGAAATTTTCTATTCATGATTTTAAATTAAACAAATAATAACATTTTAAATTATTTTTCATGAAACATCATTGGCAAATCAAGACAATAAAAAAAAATCAAACCATCCACATTAACGACCACCGGGTCTTTTGTGGTCTCTATTGCAAGTTTCTGCTCGAACCTAGGAGTCCGGAGGCTTGAATAGGGAGAACACCCAAACCTCTTTTTACTCCAAGGAACCTTCCACCCCAGTGTTTGAACTGACGACCTTTGGATTGCGAGTCCAACCGCCGCCAGCGATTCCACCGGAGTAGGCTTGGTTTGGTGTGTTGTTTGTACTTATGGCATGGAGACGACTCCTAACACCTGGAATGACTTAACGGCCTAACAACCAAGGCCGGGACCGACATTTTACTTCCAGATCCGATGGAAGGTTGCAGCAGATGGGAATCGAACCCAGAAAATGCTTTAAAATCTCATGAATTTATTTAGAATGTAGGCCCGATTTTTCTCAGTTGCGGTAGTGATTTTAGATAATTTGTAAAATATTCTTTATATAAAACATGAATTTGTAAACATATCTAAAATTTAACATCTATAATTTTGTTTGTTTCTTTTTATTTATCATTTTAGACATTTAAAAAGCTTTAAAAAAATTCTAGTCTGACTTATAAAAATAATTAAAAATATGTACTTATAAGAGACTTATTTCATTTCAATCACAAACCAAAGCACAACAAAGAACAAACAAAAAACCTTGCAAGCTATTATAAAACTTCTATTCATTGTTTAGATTGAAGTAAAGATTATCACCAGTGAATAGTATTGAGTTAATTTAACGATTTTCAGCTTGAATAACATGACAAATATAATGAAAACATATATGGGTCATTCCACCTGAAGCGGAACAGCATTTGAAAATTACCATCTCCGATTCTGCTCAAATTTGGCAGAGCTGTTCAGACTATCAAAACATGCAAAAATCCCGAATTTCATCCAAATCGGACCACCCCCTCCATTTTTGTACCCTCCCAAAAAATCGACTTTTTGGCGATTTTTGAGCGAAACCCCTATCTTCAAACGACGATAACTCAGGAACCACAAATCTTAGAGGTTCGGTCTTAGACTCAATTTTGAAGGAAATTGGATGTAAAATCCATTTCCGTGATCAAAATTTAGATTAAAATATTTTTTCTACCTGTATTGCGCAATTGAAAACTTTAAATGGCCGTATCTCAGAACAGCCCCATTTTTTTTTAAATACGACTTCACCATCGTATTCCCCGTCCAATTTTACATAAGAATCACTTATCGACAGAAAGGAATATGTTTCGTTCCAGAGATATCGAATTTTAAAGTTTTGAGTATTTGAGATTAACTGTATTTGCTTTATTTGCCGCATATGCTAGAAACACTCAGTCGTGCTGATCAATAATTACTACCTGGCATTCTGTAAGATGAATTATTTTTCTAGTTTTATATGATTTGGAGATAATCAATACCTTGAACAATCTATTTTTTGTTTAAGGAATATTTATTGGGTAATTTTTAATGCAATGTTTTTCCTGATCTCACTGTCATTGAACCATATTAAGTAAAATTTGAACTTTTAATATTTATTTGCAAGTGCTATAGAGTTTCTGAATACAATTTTCAAAAATTTATCATTATTTATCTATTATTTTTATATTTTTCCTAATTCTTCATTTCTTCCCACTAAATCAAATTATTTCTTTTATTTCTTCTTTTATTTCAAGCAAGAACAAATGTAGAGCTGGCTGTAGTAGATGAAATAATTTTCATGGGTTCTAGAGCTTTTGCCATGTGCAGTATCGATATAGTGCCATTCAACAAAAACCCCAAAATCTGCCTTACGGTTTGAAAAATTGAGCATGATCATATTAAATCGATTTTTATATTGTGAGCCAGTTTCGTCTGAATAATTGATGATTTTTTTTTCAATTCTGGTACAATTAATTTCAAAAACAAAACCATATACTTCTGATACATGTGGACAGCAGCTGTATCGTCTTCCAAGATTTCGAAAAAAAAAGATTATTGTTCGGACGGTGTCGAAATCAACACCACTGAATCTGATCTTAATCAGATTAATCTTTGTGATTTTCTTACATTTTTCAGTTTAATACTTTCCAGAAATCCTCCTCCTTAATTATGCTTCACGAGAGTTTTATTCATGTTGATTTATAATTTTTAACACGATAATGTATCGTTACTTACAAGATCAATTGCAATTTCCTGCTAGCTTTGCGGGAATTCCATTTTGCCCTGTATTGCGTGTCGTTCTTGCTCTGTCCTGTGTGCTAACACACAAATTCACCGTATACTATTTTTTTTTGTTAATTTAGGAGTTTACAGCAGTTTCCTACAGTGGTGTACATTAAACATTTGCTTAATTTGCTAATTATTATTTGAGATGAAATCTTATTTCAATAAATAACCAGGTAGTAGTTATTGATCAGCGCGCCCGAGTGCTTCTAGCAGATGCGGCAAATAAAGCAAATAAAGGTAATCTCAAATACTCAAAACTTTAAAATTCGATATCTCTGGATCGAAACATATTCCTTTCTGTCGATAAGTGATTCTTATGTAAAATCGGACGGGGAATACGATGGTGAGGTCAAATCTAAAAAATAAATAGGGCTGTTTTGAGATACGGCCATTTAAAGTTTTCAATTGCGCAATATAGGTAGAAAAAATATTTTAATCTAAATTTTGATCACGGAAATGGATTCTACGTCCAATTTCCTTCAAAATTGAGTTTAAGACCGACCTTCTAAGATTTGTGGTTCCTGAACTATCACCGTTTGAAACTAGGAGGTTTGCTCAAAAATCGCCAAAAAGTAGATTTTTTGGGAGGGTACAAAAATGGAGGGGGTGGTCCGATTTGGATGAAATTCGGGATTTTTGCATGTTTTGATAGTCTCAACAGCTCTGCCAAATTTGAGCAGAATCGGAGATGGTAATTTTCAAATTTGCATTTTTTCTTGCACACTTCAGGTGGAATGACCCATATATTACTGTTTTAAAATTTCCCGGGATCCCGGGAATTCCTGGGATTTCAAAAATATTTTTCCCGTTTCCCGGGAAATTTAAAACCCGGGAAAATTGGACAGCCAGAATCTGTATCTGATAAAAGAATTTATGATGAATTTGGTGTTTTTGGAAAAGTTTATATTTGTACCTGGACCTCAGCAACCAGAGGTGGAATCTTCTTTTTTATATATTGTTTGTATATTTTTTGAAAATTTTCTGAAATTTTCTTCAAATGAATATTTTTAGGACAACCATGGGCACTAATGAAAACAAAATGGAATCTTTTTTTCTGCAAAAATCAAACTTTGGATGGGTTTACCTCAAAAACGGTTCACTTTATGAAAATTTCTGATTTCAATTTTGCATCTTAGAATAAAATGAGTTATTTTTCGCTTGATCTCAACGTATTGATTGTTCAGAAAAAAATTGCCTACGCTGCCAAATATTTTCGTTTTGCCTTTGCTGGGTCACGGCTTAAATTAGTCTTTTTTGATCCTCTTTTCTAATTTTTCTTAGACTGTACCTACTTTGTCCAAATTTCACATAGAAGAAACCAAATTTATCAGAAATTCCGTCCTTAAGATACACATTGTAGGATATTCAGATACTATTTTTTATAGACTATTGTGAACTTTTTATGAAAACTTGTTTGATCGAAGAGGCCCCTATAACGATTTACCCAAATTTTAAATTACAAAAAAAAATACAAAAAACTATAAACGAAAACAAGAATAAAATTAAACAGAATTGCAATATGTATTTCAATAAAAATCGCATTTTTAAGCTCCAGTACAAATTGCATTCAAAACTCAAATCGGCTTCCTCCGACAATCGTTGTTGATAGTTGGCTTAACCTTGCCCTTGCCCAGACACTTGAGCTGGCAAAAGTTAAAGTACACGTGTCCATCGCTACCGCACACGGGACCGGGTCGCTTCGGGCACCGACACTGGCTCACCGGTGGTGGACCACCTTCGACGGACATCGACTGCAGGACCACAAGGAGGCCAAAAATGAGAGCGAAGCAGAAGATGGTAAGCTTAGCCATGGTGACGATTTTCTAGTGAAATTTGGTGAATGGTTAGAGTTTAAATACCTCTAAACTTGACTTTAAACTCATTTAAAACAATTTAAAAATGTGATGGTTTGAGAGGCATGAAATAAGACGACTACCATGAAGTTGATTTTTTTTACAATAATGATCAAAAAAGTAGAACTAAATAAAACAAAAAATAATCTAAAAAAACAAACTAAACATGAAATTAAAATATGCAAGAATTGAAAACGCTAAGCAGTTGTGAGATCTTTAAAATTTTGATGCATTTTTTATTGTGATATCAGAACCAACGTTGCGATTGTATAACATGCCTCTTTTCAAAACTCAACGAATTTTATTGATTAAAACTTTGATGAACCAAAGCAACCCTTCAGCAACCCCAATGAATTTTTTATTTCAAGCTGCAGCTAATTTTGGGTATAAATATTTGATTTTTTTATGGAATTTTAAAAATTAAAAATTAAATAATTTAAAAAAAAAATCTCTCTGGAACTTTGAAACTAGTGAAATTAGTTTCTGAGATTCTGCCTCACAAAGAACCTAATTATTCAATCATTTTCCAATTTTTAATGTTAAAAAATGATCTGTTTTGAAATTTTCTAATTTTTTCAATAAAAATCAATTAATCAAAAAAAAACTTTGTGATACAACATTTTTTACTCGTTTTGTATGACCAGCCTAAAAAATTGTATAGACAGTTGTGAAAATAATGGTGCAAAATTGCTAATTTGACATAAAGAACTGTTCATAAAGCTATAAAAACACAGTCTTATAGTTGATCAAAAGATGCAAAAAATGGTGTTATTAACATTTTATTAGAATAAAAAAATAAAAACTGAACTCGAGGATAATTAGTTGTGTTTTTTTATTTATGCTGTAGATTTCAGTAACATGGCCCTTCATACATAAATCGTCCTCCAGCACATTTCAGCAAACACTTGTTGTTGTAAGTTCCAATATCTCCACAAACTGGTTCATGCTTAGAACGACAATTACACGGATTAGACCAAACTATTTCCAGAATAAATAACATAGTTATGAGAAATGCCCAGAAATAAGGTGCTCTGTTCATTTTGTAAACTACTACTGAATTCTAGTAACAATTGTTTTGTTTTCTAAACTCTACTCAATTCCATATACTTATCAGCAAACTAAATCAATTCTCCCCACCAAATCAGTAACGCCAACCGTTACCTGCGCGTTACCGTCCCAAATTAACCCTCAGTTACCGTTGAACCATGTCGCGCAACGTTCGTCTCGTCTCAGCAGGCCTGTTATGGCACGTAACAACTTTAACCCTATTGTTTTTCCTCCACGTGTCCACCGGCAGTGACGAGCTCCACTTGGAAACACTGACGCACATTCCGTCCGCAGCCGAGCTGGGTATTCCGCTGGAGGACATCCCGCTGGACTGTGACTGTCCCCACAACTGGAACCCGGTTTGCGGCGACGACGGCCACACCTACCCCAACCGGTGCCTGCTGGACTGTCAAAATTATAGCACGCGCCAAAAGGTGACGTTTGTGCGGTACGGCGACTGTCACGAGAAGGAGTTGTGAAATTGGATGTAAAGTTGATGATTTTCGAAGAAAATTATATTTTATTGGTTTTTGATTTTACTTTTCTTCGATGGGATAGTCCATTACTGGGTTGATTAGTAAAATTTGTATGATTTGGTCAGGGATGCCAGATACACAGATTTGTCTGTGTTTCACAGACTTTTGAGCTTGTGTTAGACATTTTTTGAGGTGCACAGACTTTTAAAAAACTTCTAATCTAATCTAATCTAATCGAACACAAGCGCAGCCAGTCCGAAGAAAGCATCCGGGAAGAACTTATGGTTAGATTACGCCTCAAGTTCTTTCTTGTCATTATTAATGATTGCAGTACTTTCGAGAACCCCTGAAATGTATAACACTCACTAAAGCGGCCCGGTCTACTGCGTTGCATTAACCGCAAGAGACAGATTCTATGAACGGAACCCACATTTCATGGAATCATCAGGGGAAGAAGAAGAAGTGAGGACATACCGTACCAACCACTTCGAGTTATTTATAGAATATGGTGTGTAGTGTGTGTAGGGGAATCGTTGGGAAAGGGATTGTTGTATTATATAGTAAATGACCATGTGACATTATTTCACCACTACGGATTAATTCACTCAAGGGGTATCAACCCCTCGGTGGCCGAGTGGCTAGAGCATCTGACCCAAAGGTGTGAGTTCGAATCCCACCTGTTTCCATGCGTTTTTTGTATATTCAAAGTTCAATTATAGTCGAATAATTTCAAGGAGGCCGTTCGGGAATCGAACCCGGAACCTTCCGCTTATGAGGCGGGAGCCGTAGCCATTAAGCCACAGGCCGGTCCTCCACAGACTTTTAAAAAACTTCATTAAATTTTTATTTTGTAATCTTTTTTGTAGAAACTTAATTCGTTAGCCTTCAAATGCTTAAAAACGCAATTTCTGATGGATTTCAATGACTGTGAATTGATATATTTGAATTTTAGACAAATGCACAGACATACACAGACTTTTTTACAGACATTTAAAAAAAACAAGTGGCATCCCTGGATTTGATGTATCATAACAAAAACTATTACAATTAGGATGCAATCTAGAGTGGTATCGCTCGGTTGAGAGTTCATTTTGTTATGTGAAATTTATTCCAACTTTTATCCGATAAACAAGCTGAAAAGTGTTAAAATCGCAGTTTTCTCGGTTGACATTATCAATTTTATGGCACATTTCACTCATTTACTATAAAAAGTCGTAATCCAACAAAACCCTTTCTCAATCTTGTTGAACCATTCAAAATGTGGTCAGTGTCGTTCGTGCTCAAATCCTTCTTTCTGGCTACCTTGGTTGCCGGGATGATGGCAGCATCGTCCACCAATGACGTGGCCAGGGCAAAACGGGGTATTTGCTTCCACACCTGGGACTACCATACGCGGTGTCCACATCCGGCCCAGGAGTTCAACTTCTCCGAGAATGAGTGCACCATTGATTCTAAGGAGACGGCCATCATCGAGGAGATAAAAGCTTTGATTGGGGCGGAATTTGTGGAGTGTAGGGATTAACGCAATTTGAAAGAAAATGAAATAAATTGTTATTTGCAAATAATGCCTTTTTTGTATTTCTTCAACAAAAAAAACAAAACCAAAACCAAAACCAAAACCAAAACCAAAACCAAAACCAAAACCAAAACCAAAACCAAAACCAAAACCAAAACCAAAACCAAAACCAAAACCAAAACCAAAACCAAAACCAAAACCAAAACCAAAACCAAAACCAAAACCAAAACCAAAACCAAAACCAAAACCAAAACCAAAACCAAAACCAAAACCAAAACCAAAACCAAAACCAAAACCAAAACCAAAACCAAAACCAAAACCAAAACCAAACCAAAACCAAAACCAAAACCAAAACCAAAACCAAAACCAAAACCAAAACCAAAACCAAAACCAAAACCAAAACCAAAACCAAACCAAAACCAAAACCAAAACCAAAACCAAAACCAAAACCAAAACCAAAACCAAAACCAAAACCAAAACCAAAACCAAAACCAAAACCAAAACCAAAACCAAAACCAAAACCAAAACCAAAACCAAAACCAAAACCAAAACCAAAACCAAAACCAAAACCAAAACCAAAACCAAAACCAAAACCAAAACCAAAACCAAAACCAAATGAGATGAGATGAGATGAGATGAGATGAGATGAGATGAGATGAGATGAGATGAGATGAGATGAGATGAGATGAGATGAGATGAGATGAGATGAGATGAGATGAGATGAGATGAGATGAGATGAAATGAGATGAGATGAGTTTCCCGGAAAAAATGTGAGTTTTCCGGGCTGTTTTCATTGTTCTATAAAGTTTGTTAAAAGCCAAGTGTAAGACAAGGTTAGGAAAAAAATCATAAAATTGTATGAATCCTTTTTCATTTTTCAAAGAAATGTAAGTTCAACCTTCAACGATTGAGCCCTTTTACTCATCCCATTTCTTCGATGCTTAAGAAAAAGGCAAAAGTGCGAAAGTGCCAAAAGGAGAAATTGAAAAGAATGATGCCTTTTATCTTCCGCTAATCAATCAAAGCTTCGGCCTACTTGGATATCCTTCATTTGTGAGTCTAAGCGTGTATGTGTGAGAGCGCGTGTGTGTGCTTGTGGTGAAGAGTTTTCCCTTTTTTCGGCGGCAACCATGCGTGATTCTGACACAACACTCCTTCTTCTTCAACGACCCGTTTTTTTTTTTTGCTGCTGATGTGAAGACGAGCCGAAAGGATCGAAAGGATGCTGTTTTGTAAGGAACCGGACCCTTTCCGAGCCTGTCTTGCACAGATAATAAAATCGCAATCGAATGACCGTCTGAACCCATAGATCATCGTGTGATTGACACGTGCGCACACACGTTTTTGCCCTATTTCTGAGAAAGTGTGCTTCCGTAATGTGAAAAATCCGTTTGCCATAATGGCGGCGCGCGCTTAACTGTCAAAAAGCGAGCATTTTATAGCAAGTGCAAACAACACCGCACCCAATTTGAAAGCGAAATTGACGTCAACCTGAGCAGACTGGAAATGACTAAATTAATGAAATTCACGTCACCCAAAAACGAGAGGCCATTAATCATTTGCTCATTAATTGAAATATTTTCACCGTCATCCCGCGAAAGTGAAAACCGTCGTTGGCACACATATTTTCCCCACCCCCGTGAAAATTATCCCTAGATAAAGAGACTATTGGAGGGTGGACAGAATGTGGAGGTGGTGTGATTAAGGTGGGACATCAAATTTTCCTCAAAATATTTTCCGGTCACGAGCCACGGAAAAGCAGCTTGTCTAAAGATTATGATGAAAAGTGTGCTGGCCAGCGAGATAAAAGGAATTTCAGTCATCGTCACTTGGGTTTGGATGCGGTGATGAAAAGCGCTAATTAAAATGGAGAAATTTGATTTTTTGATCCAAGTTTGTATGTTCTTTGCTGTGAAAATTGGAAGACTTCCAAGAAGGTCTATCAATTAGCACTATTGTGGGTTTGAAAGGTAACGGAAATTGCAAGGGAAATTGAGCAAAATTTGGTGAGGCCCTAATTTGAAGATTTAGACAAAACTTATTTTAACTTTATAAACAAAGGATGCAATTATAAAAAGAGGCAAAAATAGTGAACAATCAATTTTTAATTCTTTTTAGTTCATCAGAAAGGACAACCACACTATGATTAGTTCAAGTTACTCATCGCCTAATTTTTGAGTTCGTGCAAACACACATTATAACGTAATTTGGTCCACATTTTCCACCACTCACCACTCACATAAAATTTCGCACAAGCCAGAACGTTTTTAGGCTGATAGGATTGATATGCCAGAGAAGGGGAAAGTCGTCCATCATCTTTG
Source organism: Culex quinquefasciatus (assembly GCF_015732765.1). Taxonomy (NCBI): domain Eukaryota; kingdom Metazoa; phylum Arthropoda; class Insecta; order Diptera; family Culicidae; genus Culex; species Culex quinquefasciatus. The sequence continues at coordinate 43,192,629 of NC_051862.1, forward strand.
AAGGGTTTTCCCGGAGACAACAAAAACCTACCGCATAAACTAACACACAGACACACATGTGAGCACATGTTTGCCGACCGAAAAGAACGAGTTTGATTGGATTAAATTCCCTTCCTTTTCTGCCAAAACGAGAATATGAAACCCAATCGATCATATTTGCTTCTAAATTGTTAGCTAATGCATCTTCAAAAACCGGGGCCGGCCCTACTTTCATCAGAAAAAAAACCAAGATGAGAAAGATTGTCCCCGGGACCGACTTCAAAGCAGTGTCCGTTCTGGCCGAGCGAATTCGAATGAAAAAGGAAGACCCTGCCCCATTATCACTGCAAAATCAAAAAGGCAAGACTGGAATGAACTGACGGTGAAGAGATGAGAGATGCCTTTTTCTTCTTCTTATTTTTCTTCAAGCCTTGCGAGAAAACTCATTTCCATGCGCTAATGCATTTCTGGAAGTGCTGATGGGCTCTCTGTCCGCTGAATCGGTCACTTTTGAAGGCAGAGGTGTGAAAGTTTTATTCATTTTGAAACACAAAATCTATTTTTCATAAAAATCTGCTGATTTTTCCAGATTTAGATTTGCCATTATTTTCAATTGTCAATTGTCAGTCAACTGAACTGATGTTCGATTTTGAACATTTTGATCCAGTTGCAAAATAAAGAGGTTTTTAGGAAAACATTAACAGTATTAGACTGTTTGAAATTATTTCAATTTGTTGTCCTTGGCTCTGGTCATTGACAAGGAAAAGCAAAAAATAACTTAATTTCAAACTTTTTGTTCATTTTTTTAAGCAAAAACTATCTCAAAATGCATTTGACATTAATCAACTCGTAACAATAGAACATTGAATCAAAGAATTTGTAATATTTTAACAATAAAATTATTTTGCACTCTTTTGTACCAAAGACTTGGTCACGTTTGTGCTAACTCAAACAAATTACCTCCCAAACACAATTGTGTCAATTGCAAGCATGATTTTTTTTTCGTAATTTCTCTGCCAAAATTTTTGTAGCATTTCAAAAGTTTTTAATATTTGCATACTAGAAAATTGTACGACAAAAAATAAAAAAATCATACAACAAAAAATCCCAAAAATGGTTTACAACTCGCGCGCGGAGCTTGAATGAAAAAAGTGCATTTTTCGAGTATTTTTCAGAAATGCGCGTAGCAATCATACTAAAGTCATTCAAATTTGGTCGCCTTGGGCTTCAAGTTATAGTTTAATGTCCCCTGAACAAATTCCTGTACAGAAATGATCCATAAAAGCTTGTGTTTGGGCATAGCAGGGCGTTTTAGGGGGAAAAATTTGTATTTTTCAGCTAAAAAATTTCAAAAATCACTCCCCAAAACGAGCCAAAAAATTTTGCAGCCAAAACTAATGCATTCAGCTTATAGGAAATTTTACGGAGATCATTTTGCTTTTTTTAACATTCAATTTATGTCCACGCAAAGCCGAGATTTTGGCATTTTAGTGAACAAAAAGTGACGAATTTTCAAAATTCTTAGTACACGGAGAGACCGTACCCAGAAATTTTAACAATTAAAATTGTTGATTTTACTTTCGTAAATTTTAACAAAAACGTACTTGTTACTGCCAATATTCCGCTAAAATAACTAAAATTTAGTATTAATTTAATAACCTGTTTGTTGAAAATGCTAGAGGCAAAAAGCTAACAGATTTCCCGAACTCGAATGAACGTGCTCGACTGTTAGCTTTGGTTTTAGGAAAATCAAAAATTTTTTTGGTTGAATATAATTAACATTTGGTTGAATATTTAAAAGATGAACTTGGGTTTGTTTACGTCTGTCATTTGAAGTGAGGATTCGAACGAGAGTGGTCGATTTGTTGAGTTTGTGTTGTTAATTATGAAGTGAGAGGATGTGAAAGGTGACAATTACACTATTTAGCTAATGTTGAAGTGGCACATCAAAGTGTTGCAACTGGGGAGGTGGAACTCTGGTGAGTAGGTTTGTTGATGATTTCTTTGCAGGTGATAAACTATGAAGAGCAAGAGGACAACCTTCGCCATGGGGACCTCCAATGCGAGTGAGTTGAACACGTTAGAAAAATGTTTGATGGAACGAGAGGGCAAAAGAAGGAAAATGTGGGCCGACTCTTCACGGATAGAGCAGCCCGAGCAAATTTAACAAAATGTTGGTTAATCCAAATAAGTATGGGTTTATTTTTGCACAATAATCTATCTAATGTGATTCTTATTAAAAACTGAATAATTAAAAGCTTCGTGCTTACGACGGATAAAATCTTAATGAATCATTATTTTTTTCAGAATCATCAATTAAAAAATACATAGAAATGCCATGTGTACGCAACATAAACAACATAAAAAATAGAGATGAAGTAAAATATAAAAAAAATATCTAAAATATATAAAAGTAGATAATTATTATCTTGAAAGTTTTGTTGCAATATGACTACTCAATAAACTGGTAAGTAAAACTCAAAATATTTTTTTCAGGAATCGGAGTACGTTGTATAAATTGAATCAAATGCAATGAAAGTTTGTTGCCAAAAGTAATTGTTAAATAATGTAACCTTGGTAAGTAGCATTATTGATATTTCTTCTTTCCTCAATATAATTTCATTTATTTACGTTCCTTTTTTCAGTTTATAGCCGAAATTAAGAATTTTGTATTAAATTACTAATACATGTCACATGTCTATTTGCAGCAAAATTCTGTGTCCAACCACAAGAAAAATAACTAAACCTGAGACCATTGTAGATGATGATGACTTATCGGATGATTTCACAGTGATGGTAAGTGGGTACAACACTTAATATTATACAACATAATAAAAATATAAGCTTAAAACTTGGTGAAAATTTTGCTCGATTTCTATTTTTCAGGAATTCATGTTAAATTAAACATCTTTTTTTAATATGTTTAACAAAATTTGTAAAATGCTTTTTCATTATTTTTAGTTTAATGCAACGTATTTTTTAAAAACATTAATCAAACTTTACATGTTTTATAACAACAGTTAAAAAAAAAGTTTTGTTTTGATGCTTTTTAACAGTAACTTAACAACTTCATGCAAAAAAAAAAACAAATTAGTACAAAACTTTGAATTTTTAGGCAGAATAAATGCGAAAATAAAAACACTCAGCATTAATTTGTGAGGCATTATTACAAAATTTACTGCAAATTCAATAAAAATATTGCTAACAACAGCTAATTATTGACTACATGTACGAATATTTTTCTGTATTCAAGTAAGACAATAGTTAAAATATAGCTAGAAATTCGGCCCAGCCTATATTGTTAGATAATTAAAGAAAATATATTTCAACACTTACATAAATTATGTCTAATTAAGAAATGTTTTGTTATAAAATACTAATAATTTGCTGCATGCAAAAATATTTCGGTTAATACAACGAAAAAAATGGTTGAAAAATAGTTGAAAAACATTTCCCAGCCAGTTTTTAACAGAATATTCCACAATATTTCAACTGAAAACATGAATTTTTTAGTTAATTTTCTGAAAAAAATTTTCTAGCAGTCGACTACTAGAATTTTTTTCGGCCATTTAACCAACAAAAATGGCAATTCCAAGTATTTTTTTAGTTAATTTTAATGACCGGTGGTCAGCAATTTCGGGTTAACAAAATCAACAATCGATTGTTAAAAAAAAGCTGTGTAAAAAATTAACCCATACTTTTAGTTAAATTAACCAAGATTTGCCCCGGCCAGTCTCTCCGTGTATATGAGCGTTTTTAGCATAAAACATGGGCTACTATGATAACAAACGAGAAGGCATATATTTTGGATATTTTTTTTTTTTGCTCGCTCAAAAACGATATTTGTTAATAACATTTCATGAAAAAAATAGATTTTCTCACAATGTGACGTAAACATTTTTGGGATTTTTTTGTTGTATGAAAACATTGTTCCTGACATCCTAATCTACCATTCTAGGGGTGAGCACCAAAGATTTGACAACTTTTCATTTTTTTGGGACGGCCTAATGAACTTGTTTTGTCGTGCCAATTAAAATAATATTCGAATAAAATCCATTTCCGGTTTTGGTGGAGAATTTCTAAGGAAAGCAACAAAAACCTGAAAAAAAACCCAATTTTGAAAAAAATAATAATTACAAAATAACTATACATTAAAACAAAAATGTATTTTGGATGGTTGAAAATATTCACGTTTGAATATTAATTCAAGGTCGATGTAATTTTACTTCAATTTACATGGAAAATGTAAATTACACATAAAAATATGTAAATTTACACATTATTAATGGAAATAAACACTTTGTTTTTGGACGCCCTTCTTTCATGGTGCCAAATATCAGACATGCCAAATTTTTGATCTTAATGTTCTCGGAAAAATACACCGTGATTGAAACTAATGCAAAATATGAAATTTGAATTGATTTAAGGTCATGATGCTCTTTCCATAACAATTATTGTTTTTAAATATTGTTTTTGTCCTTTATTTTCATAACGGGAGATTTAAAGAGAGTAAAGAGAAGCAACAGAAACTTTTAAATACATTTCAAATGGCCTTTGATAAGATGAAAAAGGCCATTACAAAGTTAACTTAAAGTTTTTTTTTCATCCTGATCATGATCGAGAGGAAATGGATACAAAAATATATGAGTAATTAAATTTTTAAACAATAGGTTAAAATTCTTGATTAGAAATGCTCAGAAAAATACTTTTTACATTATTTCAATTGTTTAAATAAAACATCCGTGAATTTAATTTAGAATTTTTGTCCCCTTCCTTGATTTTTTCTAAAAAATGTTTTCAAATTCAGTTTCAAAATTCAGTTTTTTTAATCATAAAATTTTGGATTATTGGAAAACCAACCAAAAGTCAAACAACGTGAAACTATGTAATTTTTTTAGTACCAAAACCTAAAGCATTGTTTGATACCTTTTGTTTACACAATTTGGAAAATGGTGATTCTTATTTATTTGAACTCAACAGGCAATTACAGCACATGGACACATTTTTTAAATATTTTATTAGTATTTTCAAAACCATTACTCGAAAGTATTTTGAAAATAAAAAATATAATAAAATCACAATTGTATAAAATTATAGCAAATTTTAATTAAAGTTCAAAAAATAAAATGTTAAATACAAAAAAACAATTTAATGTTGAAAGTACTGAAAAAATCATTATTGCATAAAAATATGCCAAAATACATAGAAAACTGTCCATCACTGCTTTGAACGTCCTTACACTTTCTTCTCACAATTGCTCCAGCGTTTTAATTTACATTGTTTTCGTTTGCTTGCTTGCTCTTTGCGCTGCTGCCCTGGGGCACCCCAGAACCGGGTTCCCGGCCGAGTCCGAGCGCCTTTCATCATCATCATCCTTCATCAAGTGCTCCATGCTTTTGGAAAAAAGCGGACATTTCCATGGCATGCTTTTCGAGAGATGTAATTGTTGTTTGAGTTGGGCTGGAGATGATGGGGAGGGGGGGAGAGAAATCGTGGAAAACGAGCCAATTCACACAAAAAGGGATTCAAATCGCTCCCGGGATTTTGGGAGGAAAATGTTAAGCTTCTCTCTGCGCTGAAAGAATGGAAATTAAAAATTAAGTCTTTATTACGTCAAACTCAATATCATTGGAGATCGCCCTGGGGTGGAGATGTTGAGTTTATTTGGGTTATGAGGCAATTTTGAATTTTAAGGTATTTGAACTTAAGATATTCTTTAAAAAATATGCATAAAAGAAACATTCGGAAATTGTTTTAATAATGTTTTTATTCGGTAACTTAACCTCAATCGAATCATATTGATGTGGCGTAGCTAAGTATCCAATTTCACCACCATTCAGGCCACCACGATAGTCCTTTTCCCTGTCCAACCCCTTCAATGTCAGCCCAAAGGCCAAATAACCCTTTTCATAGAATATTATGTTCTGTCCCTGCCTTTTTCCCACCCAACTCAACCCTTGCCGGAGGGGACCTTTTTGGGACAAGCCACATATGTTCCACATCTTTATATAAACCCAATAAAATCTCGAAACCTATATAAGAGAGAACGCACACACACTCATACAAATCCTTTTTTCCTGTCCACAATTTTGTCCCGTTTCCCCTATTCAAGAAACTCCAAACCGGTGCTCACCGGAAGGGGTTAGGAAAACAAAGTTTAATGGCTGGCTAATAAAAAAAGTTGTAATCGAGCCGCACAGAGGGAAAAGGGTTTACTTTACCGCGCAGGCGCTAATTTGTGATTGCGTGATGGCTTGAACAAAAAAAAAACCCTTAAAAGCCTTAGAAGTTAAAGGGGGTAATAACATGGCTATCAAAAAGGGTTGGAAAATTTAATTACATGGGACGTGGGGTTTCGGAAAGCGCCGGAAGTGGTGCTTAATGTTTGCTTATTTTTATGCTCGATGGCGGTAAATAGGGTTAGGAAGTTATTACTGCGGTTGAGCTGGTGGTAATGGGATTTTTATTAACTTTTTTTTTGTTTGTTTATTGAGTCGTGGAATTGGAAGTTGATAATGTTTGGGAGCGGGTTTTTCTTCGGTGAAAATTGATTATTTTCAGACTTTATTTTAAAAGGTTCTTTGAAATTTAACTGGACCTTTTATTGATAGATTTTTGAAAAGAATAACAGCTCTTCATTGAATTAGGTGTTAAAAAAATAGAAAATAAATATTGATAACAAGGCCATACTTTTATTATTTTATTTAAAAAAATATGTTAAATGCATTTAACTCAAGTTCAGTTGTCATCAGTTTGAAAACATATGAAGTTTTGACAAAAGTATTTTCAGCTATATATAATTTAACAAACACTTAAGATATTTCAAAAGTTTTAGATTGAAATTGAATAAATGATAATACAAATGAGAATTAAAGCAGTAAAAAATGCTCTCATTTGATTTTACTTCTATTTCCATTGAATATTGAAGCTAAAAAAAAAATAAAATATTTTTAAAGTTTATGTCCTTCGACTATGACCAATGCCAAAGGGGATGCAATACATATAATAATTATCAATTATTTTACAAACCATGCTTTCAACATTCAGATAATTTGGTGTTTAAAAATGATTTTCTATTAATCCAGTTGTTTTGCAATTATGAGTTTATGAAGTATCTAAGAAATTTTGGAATACTTTTTGTGGAACGGACAACTAATTTGAAAAAAAATATGTTTAAAAGAGCCCATTCAAAAAAAAACGAAAAACATTTCTAATTGACTTCAGTTTACAACACTATTATTTCCATTAACATTTTAAAGTTTAAAAAAAAATTCCAATGGTTTTCGAAAAAAATCAAATTTTCATAATTTGCAATATGAGTGTCAAACAATAATTTTGTTTCCTTTTTTTTTATTTTATTAGATTTGTTTCTTAGAAGTTATAAAAATTTTCGAAAATATTCAAATTTTCAAAATGATCTATACGGGTATCAAACGACGCGTAATTTTGTTTGCTTTTTCACTTTTCAGAGTTTTTTTAAATACTGAAATTTTCACAAAATACCGTATTTTTCGAAAATACTCAAATTTGCAATAAGGGTATCAAACGAAACGAAACTTTGTTTGTTTTTCCACATTAATATATTTTTCGAAATATGTACTAATTTTTTCACAAAATACCGTATTTTTTAAAATATTCAAATTTTCAATACGGATATCAAACGTAGCGTAATTTTGTTTGATTTTTCACTTTTTCAAAACTACAATTTTCACACAATACCGTATTTATCAAAAATATTCAAATTTTAAAAATTTGCAATAAGGGTATCAAACGAAGCAAAACTTTGTTTGCTTTTTCATTTTATTAGAGTTTTTTTAATACTGAGATTTTCACAAAAAAAACCGTATTTCTCGAAAATACTCAAATTTTCAAAATTTGCAATATAGGTATCAAACGAAGCAAAATTGTATATGAAGAATAAACATAATTTGAATGTATGTATGAAGCATGCAAAATTTCGCTTCGTTTGATACTTATATTGCACAGTTATTTGTAAAAATGTATGAATTTTCCAAAAAAAAAACTAATAACTTGAAAAAGCTTAGAAAATATCAATTCGTTCGATACCCGTAATGCAAATTTTAAAAATTTATTTATTTTCGAAAAAATACAGTAAAAAAAGTTTTTTTCCAAAAATACTCTTATAAGGTGAAAAAGCATACAAAATTTCGCTTCAATTGAACCCATATTGCAAATTTTGAAAAATTTATATATGTTTCAAAAAACATTTGTAAAGTAAAAAGGAATACATAATTTAGCTTCGTTTGATACCCATATAGAAATTTTAAAATTTAATTTTCAAATTTAAGGTTTTAAGGTGATTATTTTCGAAAAATACGGTATTTTGAGAAAATGTTGGTATTTTACAAAAGAAACTTCCATAAAGTAAAAAACATACAAAATTTCGCTTCGTTTGATGCCCATATTGCAAATTATGATAATTTGAGTACTTTCGAAAAAGTACATTTTTAAATTTTGAAACGTAGTAAGTTTTTCAAAAATATATTCTTAGTGAAAGCATTGAAAATTTAACATGATATGGTTGAAATAATCGATTTTAGAAAGATTTAAAAAAATGAGTTATTGTCCAATATATGCGATAAGATTATAAAAATAATTGTCGATAACGATAACATTATCGTTATCGTCAGACGATAATATTATCGACGATAATTTTATCGATCAACAACCCTGATTGTCAGAGATTTTTGAAACATCGATCACTAGAAAGGTATTTAAATAACCTTTCTGAAAAAATATCATTTATGTAACCCACTTTCTCAAACTACCAATTTCTCCACCAAAATCAAAATATTATTTTCAGTATGACTTTTGAACTATTAACTAAATTTTCAAAGAGTGTTCTGGGACCCCGCGACTTTTCGAATGGTACCAAAATAATTAACTGCAAATGAAATCGCGTGATGTGTTTTGTTACACAAATATAAGTAAACGTTTAGTAAAATGTTCATTATCCAAGTAATTTTTGAGCAGAAAACTAAGCATTCGCTAATTATTTATAACCTTTATGTTATGTTAAAATTCGCACCGCTTTTTATCACTTCACCATCACTAACTAGTAAGATGAACATTTCAATATGGTCCCCGTTTGCCGTTCAATCTCTTATCAAACTCACCCATCTATTCTTTCATCTCTTTCATCAGCCACCAGAAACCGAACAATCAAGTTTTTAGCAAATTAATTGTTACATCTTTGGGTAGGGGTGTTCTTGTTTTGAGTTTAGGGTTGTCATTTTGGTTAAAATAAAATCTTATATTTGAAACACTTTTTAAGAATTTTTCAAGCGATTTAGAGATTCAAAAATGTTAAATAGATAAATAAATAGTTACATTATGAACATCTTTTTTCAACAATCACCAGCCACCATCATCTTCACGCTCATAAAAGATTGATTTAATTTCTATGTCTTCCTCATCCTTCCAAGGATTGTCCGCTAGCCTGTGGCACCGTTCCTAGCCACGACTAATCACCATCACTTTTTACGTAGAAAAAAGCAACAAATAATAAAATAATGAAAGTACTGCCAACAAAAAAGGCCCGTTAAGCCCATTGTGCAGCCCAATCTCCTGACAGTAAAAATCATTAGCCCGTCAGCTCGGGCAGGAAGACTCATTTTTTAACTTTCCGAAAAGAATTTGGCACCAGCCCCAACTCCAACGCAGTAGGCCGTGATGACAGGAATGTTTCGCCCGAGGCTTCCTTTGATGTTCTGGAGGGGGGTTCCCCCAACCAACGCAACTCGCATAGAACCATGAAAAGAATGGCCTAAATTACTTTCACAACGGCGATTACCGGCCTACTTTGTTGTCCGAACCGTAACAATTGCCGCCCGCACTTTTTTCATTAAATGCTTTTCTAATGCTAGAATAAGACACCTTCAAGTCTCCATTGAGCAGACTTCCGGATTTAATTACCCGTTTCTTCTATCGTCGGTTTCAAATTCCAACACGACAATCCTTTTAGCATGGTTCATTAATCCTGAAAAAGCAAAAACATACCCTCTGCAAAAAAAAATCCAAAACCCCTTTCCTCGAATCTCCGGGCTCAATCAGGTTCATCGATTAGGACCTGCTGATAAATGTGACAAATAATGCACTTTCCCGGTTGAACATAATTGCCCGCCCTGTCCGGGGCTTAGAAATCAATTAGGAGGAAACTCAATATGGGGAAGAGAAGGGACCGAAAAAGGGTTTCCATGCTCAGGTAGTAAATCCTTTCCGTGGGACGGGTTGCACTTGTCACCAGCTCGGAGGAAGAACCACGCTCGAGCCCATACCGAATCAATCAAAACAATCGATTATCGAAATAGGATGGATGGGGTGAAGAAGGAGATTTGGGAACTGTTTTGCAGGACAGGAAATGATGATTTTGATCAGCAGGGGAAAGGGTTGAGCGGGGTAAGTGAGCAGGTAGTAAAGTTACCCCTTTTGAGTGAAAATTTGGGCTGTGGATGACGAATTTTGAACAAGTTGTTTAATCAACTTGACATTTTTGATTCAATTGTTTATTTGTTGTTAATTCAAATTAGAATGGCCCCAAAAACTTTTTCCTCGTGATTTGATAAAATAAATTTAAAAAATTGTGTGTTTTGTTATATTCTTATTTTAACCCTTTACTGCTGCGGAGTCGGGTCATATTTCAAGCGACTCCGACTCCGACTCCGGCTTTCTAAGTTAAGCCGAATCCGACTCCGACTCCGTCTCCGGCTTTCCACAAATTGTTGACTCCAGCTCCGACTCCGACTCCGGCCTACCAACTCTAGCCGACTCCGACTCCGACTCCAGCTTTCCAAAATTTGTTGACTCCGGCTCCGACTCCGACTCCGACACCTAATCTGTATTTAAAATATAAAAAAACGCATTTTCAGCAAAACAATTTTCTGAGTAAATTTGACTTTTGTTGTTTGAAAAATTTTATTTAACTACTTTAAATTTACATTAATTTTTTTAAGTGAATTAGCTAGCAACACTAATTTTCAATTGTTTTTTTTAGCAAGTTTTCATTTATTGAAAATTTCAGTAGTGCAGATTTCAGTAAATTTAACTGAATTCAGTAATGAGAAATTGGTGTGCAGTAACTATCAAAGATACCCTGGTTTTGAAATAAACAATTTTCAAAGTAACTATTTTTTAAAGCTTTTTTGATTTTTTTTGAGAAGACTTACATGGACATTGTGTGATCTAGCCCAGTACACACTTTAAACATACAAATCTTGAGAAAATTCTAATATTTGAAATATAAATTAAATAATAATAATTATATTACCCCTATTTAAGGCATTAAAAACAATTACCGTAATCTGGGGTGAATCGGGAATTCAGTCTGAAAAGGGACAGCAGTTTTTAGAGCACTTAAAACTTTTAAATTTGGAAATGGATGTACACATTTTGTTGGTCTGAGTCTGTTCTAACCGAAACCAACCAGAAAAATCAAAATATTGTGCTCCAACATGGTTAAAACTGCTGTCCCAATTCGCCCCATGTGTCCCGATTGACCCCAGTTTACGGTACACTTGTTCAACGATATTATTAAAGCATCAACAATTTAAGAGTTTTGTAAAGAAATTTTAAACATTGGGGTAATCGATATATCTAATAAATTCAATGATTCGTATTTGCAAAGTTGCTCATGCGAGGCATAAGAGCGCTAGTTTAACTGTATTTCAAAATTATTTGCAACTTTTTTTCGATATTTTTTGTCAGCTTAAAATGTTTTCAGCACGACACTTTGATTTGTTTTTATTTACAAACAAAATAAGCATGTTGCGTTCCAAGTAGATGATTCATATAATAGTTGATAATGTTTTAAAAACATAATTATTTTTGTTAAATACTGATAGTGATCTTTCCAATCACAATAAAAATGCGTCGAAAACATCATGGTATCTGATAAATATCTTGAACCAAAAAATAAATTAAACAAAAAAATGACAACGCAGTGCACGCAATTCAATAAATAAATTTAAAATATAAAAAAATGGAATTAACCTGAATTATAACAAATATTGAAAAATAAATAAGTTCGTAAATTAAATAAATTTTTTTGACAACTCCGACTCCAGCTCCGACTTCAGGTCTATCAGAAATTACGACTCCGGCTCCGACTTCGACTCCAGCTCATACAATTTAGCCGACTCCGACTCCGACTCCAACTCCAGCTATTAGAGTTTTGACGACTCCGACTCCAGGTTCCCAAAAAGACCCGACTGCACCGACTCCGGCTCCGACTCCGACTCCGACTCCACAGCCCTGCGTAAGCCATTTTGCATAAACAAAAAAAAAACGACTTTGGTCTGAGTCGAAGGACATAAATTTCTTTAAAAAAAATTGCTGCGGCCTTACTTGTTAACCTATTGAAACTCAAGTGAATTATAAAATCCCGCTCAACATTTTAAAATGTGCTTTTAATCCATTTAAAAAGTTACATTTCATTTTCAAATATCAAAATTATATTACAGAGAAGAGCGAAAATATGCTCAAAAACTGCATTTTTTATATTGAAAATCGAACTAATATTTTCCGAAATAAAGCCAATTAATAATAAGGACTAATTAGATGTCACTGAGAATTTCTAAAGTATTTTTCTTTTTTCTTCTTGATTTTTTTTTTGCAAATATTTAACATTTAACATCTAAAAAAAAAATCAGGATGCATGTATTTTTCCCAACAAACCTTTTGTACTTTTTTGGTAAATATTTTAGATTTTTTTTTAAATTACCATATTTTCAAAAATGTTTGTCTCTTGTACCAGATTTTGCACTATTCAAAACTGTAGCGCAAAAGATGTCCTTTTTAGTCTTCTAAACATATAAGCTTCGAAAAATACTCAACTTTATTTGATTAAGATTTAAAACAATCGATAAATCTTTATTTCCTTCTGCCTACTTTTTTCTGAAAAATTCTAACGATAATAATCTGCCGCAAACATCAAATTAGTCAGAAAATCTCTTCTCAAAATACAGTTTTCTAATTTTCTCATGGTCATTTTGTATGGTCAATCCACAAAATTGTATGGATCCTTCTATGGTTAAAAAAACTTATGTAGAAATGGATTCTTTTAACAAAGTTCTGTCGCAGAAAAAAGCTTAAAACTACACAACTGCTTATCTCTTACAACTTGTTCTAGTTTTCAGAAACTTCATGATGGAAAATTCGATTCAGAGCAGTTTCAATCAAAGGCTGTTTTTAACATCAGCATTTAAGTAAATAAGTAAAACAAAAGAAAAATTACTTAACCTTAGATGGTTTCCCATCTGTTTTTCTGGTTTTGTTTAAAAAATATAATTTTAATACCGAATTGTCTATCCTATCGGTTTGGCATCTGTCACAACGAACTCAATTCGAGGCAATCAAATTTGTATTTTAGTTTTTCCTAATTATTTAAGAGTGCTTTCAGAATGACAAAAGATCATGCAAATCTTATAATAAAAATCAAACAAAAATGACAAAATGACAGCAGCACACGCGCGTGATTCTTTATAGCATCCGCCATTATGGCAAGCTGCCCACAGCAACGCCGATCAAAGCAACCTTGCCGGCATTTAGTCATTCCTGCAACAATGCAATAAATTAAGCTCTTTTCCACTGCATTCCAGGAGTTGGGTTTTCTTTTCCAAGGCTTGTTAACTTTACAAAAAAAAAAAAAGAAAGCCATAAAAGAAACCCGCTAAAATACACCATTAGCAATCAAAACGAGAAACAAACGAGGAATCGCTTTGTAGAAAAAAAAACGGAAAGAGAAAGACCCCGACACCTGCTGCAATCTGTGAATTCGGCGGCCAAGGAAAGCGAATTGCAGATGAAAACCGCTCCGTTTTGGGTTGCAACGCGCGGGGCCTTTCTTTCCCGGAATCGAGGTTAGGTTATTTGTTAGGTTCGGGGTTTGCGTTTCGGAAACAACCTGCCGTACAACAGGGTTGTTGCAATAAAGTTGCACCCTCTCACCAAGGAAAAAAAAACAAGAAACAAAGTGTGTTCTAATTTTTCAGCGTTCTTCTTTGGCAATGAGTCAATAAATTTTTTGGCCGAAAAATTCAAGATGTTTTAGAGGTTAGAAAAAGTGGGATGCAACTTTTTTATGGGTGAAAGGGCGCGCACCTTCGGGATTAACGAGCGGCACGCGGCTGATTTGGCCCGTTTTACAATGTTTTGTAAACATTTGAATTGCTCTATAAATATCCCGGTTTTGGAGGTTAGTTTGTGCGGCTGCAGGTGAAATTCTGGCAAAATGATTCACGATTGAAAGATGTTCCGCACTGGCTTATTTTATGGCACGCGGTTAACCTCACTTTTTTTGACGGATGCCCTTTCTAGACAAAAGCGTCCCAGACAAAGGCGGCCATTGTTTCTTTTTTTGCGCTCAAAAGAGCAACCTGTCAGTCGTGGTGGTCGCGAAGCCTACTTGATCAGCACTCGACTGTCGCAATTGTATCGATCACGTTCGGGGCGCCGGAAAACAATAGCTCGAAACAATGGTGGCGCCCTCATCGCTGAATAGAAAGGTCCTTCAACGTGAAACTTCAAAGAAAGCGCGCTTCAATTTTCAATGAAGCACACTCATTTAAGAGGCGAAGAAGCTGACAATACAATAGGGACAGAAACCGCATTCTATTAATTTAATTTATGTCCTTCTATGTATTCATTCAAAGGAAAGTAGCAATGTGGAGGCGCCCTTATGAAACCGCTATCTTTTCTGATATCCCTTTTTATATTTAATTCGTTTTTATAACAGAAAAAAAAACATATGCTCTAACTTTTCGTTCAAAAATCAATAAACCCAACTGTGGAGAGTAAAGTGGTAACCCCCGCGGTGGCGAGGTTCAGCTCTGGCGTTACCCTTTTTTATTACTCCGTTTATACTCCTTTCTCTATCCTTTGGCTTCCAAACAAGTTTAACAGGTGACGCGGGGGGTAAAATTGAGGAAATTTCATTCGTAAATATGCGCTGTATGTGGGCGTTCACGTGCTCTGTTGATTTTCTGAAAATTTTCAATAATTTAAAAAGAAACGGAAATATACGTTTCATTCAATAAATTCAATAAATATTTAACAATAATTTTTTTGTTTGATCACTAAATCTTCGGTGTCAAACCATCGAGGTTGGAGTTAAATGTGACTAATGTGTTAGAAATGGAAATCTTGAATTTAAAGTGTGAGTTTCATGTAACTTTAATAAAATTCAAATTGTTTAAAAAAATAAATTATTTTGTATTTTCCCCCTCCTGATACCCAACACCACGACCAGACTTACGTTGATCTAAAAAAATGTGAAAAATACATTTTAGAAAGTGATGTTTAAAGTATTTGCATCAAAAAGTAATAATTTTCAAAATTGTTTGGAATTTAACGGTGAATTGACTGAACAAATGAACATTTGACTTAACGTTGTAAACAAACGATTTTTTTTTGAAACTTGATAAAAATGGGTATGATGACATTAATTGGTTCATGTGAATTTAGTTTTTTTCGATGTCGAAAACAAGCTAATTAAAAATAAAATAGAAAAAAAGATATATCTGGGTAGAAAAATATTTTTCAACAGTGGCATTGTTTTTTAATTTTTCAGAATAAGAATGGATCTCTTAAATAGTGTCTGAGTGAAATTTAGATTAAGATACAAAACTTTGCTCAGTCAACTTTTCATTGTGTCAAGCCATACATGAATAAAACATTGTCCATGCATTCCCTTTCTTAAAAGATGCCATTTTGCATCATTAGTTTTTTTTCATACGTGGCTTGATAAATTTTGCGGACTGATCATACAAAATGTGCATGTGAATGTTTGAAAATATGTGCCTTCAGATCGGATTTTCTGACTGAACCTTTCAGAAAAAAACGGAACCCGGAAAAATCACTTTGAAATACAAAAAAGTGGAATTCCCAAAAAATGTTTATTTTTATTTTTGAAATTTTGTTATATGTTTAAGGGACCTTTAGATTAAAAAATGCATCTTTTGTATAAGAATTCAAGTTGGTGCAAAATCTGATAGCGAAGAAATGATTTAAAAAAAAAATAAAAATATTAAAAATATTTTCAAAACTAAACTAAAAATCATTTTATGATGCATCAATAACATTTAAATCGAAAATTATTTTGCTTATTTTTTTAATAGAGTGCACTGTTTTTATGTTATCAATGATTTGAAGGCAACAATGTTCGAAAAATAAGTTTATTTCAAATTTAAAATACTTTCGAGAAATATTCTGCTTGAAATTTATAATATCCAAAAAGAATCTAGATATTTTGAAAACCATATATTGGCCAGAGTCGAGGGATACAAAATTCAAGAAAAAATATTTGAACAGCCTAATTTTTTTCGAAAGAGGGAGTACTTCTTCAAAAGGTCCTCTTCGCCATGGGTTTCCTATCCTAATTTTCAAAGGCTCTTAACACATTGAAAAATTAGATTTATTTTAGAAAAAAAAAATCAAATAAGTGTTGGAGGACGCAATGAACATGACAGTAGAGTAGAGTAGTCATCAATGAGACACTTTTGGTTTTCAACTTCCAACGATTTTTCTAATTTTTTCATCAGCATGGTTTAATGAGCTTTTTTTTACATTTCCTTTCTTTTAATCTGTTCTAACATTGACCAACTGTCTCATTGTAGACGCACTTGCCTTGAACATTTTAAAGCAATTTTGCCAACATGAAAGTTTAATCAACAAAAGTTATACTAAAAAGTATTTGAATTTTGTAAAATCCATATATTTATACCAAATAACTTTGTATTTTTGGTTAAATGAGGTTAAAACTTTATAAATATGCCAAAAATTATTACCAATTCATGTTTTGAAAGATTTCTATATATATATTGAAAAGTTTAATGAAGAAAAATCGAAGTGTCTCATTGTTACCCATGGGCTGAAATGAGTGGGGGAAAATGAGACAGCCCTGGATTCTGGGTGTATTCTAAATTTTGGCCAAACCTAATGAAAGGATATTGTAGCTGTTATGTCTTTCGCTAATAACAAACGCGAGTTAGAGACTAACATTAGAGTTTATTTTAAGTCTAGAAACTAATTTTAAGTAAGAGCGTTTACAAAACGTGGCTTTGCTTTTTCGTTGCTCGCTTTAGACAAAGCTGTCACCTCGCAAGGTGTGCCATCCGCACAACGTTGAGTGTGTTCGTGCGGCGTCTCGCTATGGACAGTGTTGCCATAGCATCTCCCTCTTTAAGACATCACGTAGTGATCGAACCTCGGCGGCAGCCGAACCTCGCGTCCACTTCTGGTGATCGTCGTCGTCGGCACGGAAACGCAACTCAGCGGAATACTTCCCGTCGAAGCCCGCCGGATCGGCCGTTGGATCACAGCTGGTTCCGGTACATCGTTGTTGCCAGGTTGCTCGGTGATTCCTGGTTGGTTCGCGTCTTCCGGTTCCACCACAGCTGCTTGCGTGACGTCCTCGGTTGTTGGTTGAGCGAACCCAAACTCGCCCAGGAGAATGTCCAGCGGAAGGTTAACAGCGCGACCGCGCGCCGGCAAATCCACTGACTCGTGCCGTGGACGAAGCTGGTTGATATGCGACCGGATCAGCCCCGAACGTTGGCCGTCCAACCACACGTTGTAGTTCACCGAGCCGAGCCTTTCGATGACCTTTCCTGCCTCCCAGTACCAGTCGTTCCGCTTGTGCACCTTCGCATACACCAAGTCGCCAGGTGCAAATTCTCGTCTCTGGTCGTTCTCAGCAGTTGTCTTCATCTCAGCAACCGGTGTTGGTGGTGGTCGCAGTAGGTCGAGTGTGGTGCGCATTTGACGTCCAAACAGCAGTTCACTTGGTGACTTCTGCTCGGTTGTTCCGCTCGGCGTCGACCTGTACGTTGCCAGAAACACGTCGAGTGTCTCCTGCAGTGGCTCTCCCTTGTTGATTTTCTTCATTCCTCGCTTGACGGTGTCCACAAAGCGTTCCGCTTGCCCGTTCGATTGCGGATGGTAGGGCGCGGTGAGGATGTGGGTGATTCCGTTCGCCTTGCAGTAGGACTCAAACTCGTCGCAAGTGAACTGAGCAGCGTTGTCCGACACGAGCACCATCGGCAGGCCAAGGCGTGTGAACGTGCTTCGAAGAAACTGGATCGTGGCCCTAGCGGTCGTGGTCGTCGTCGGGTAGATCTCAGGCCATCGCGAGAAAGCGTCCACGATGATGAGAAAGTAGAGACCATCGATCGGGCCCGCGTAATCAATGTGAATGCGTTGCCATGGTCCCGCTGGTGTTGGCCAAGCTTCTGGTGGAGAGTGTGGGGGAGATTTGGCAGCTGCAGCACAGTCCGCGCACTGCTTCACTGTGTCCTCCACCTGCTTGTCGATGTGCGGCCAGTAGACAAAACTCCGAGCCAGACTCTTCATCCGGACCATGCCCGGGTGACCGTGGTGCAGGCGTTGCAGAATCCGCTTTCGGTAGGTCTCCGGCACCACCACTCGTTGGCCGAAAAGAATGCAGCCCTGAGTCAGCGCTAGGCTCTCCTTCCGGTGGTAGAACGCCTTCACGTCCAGGTTGTCGATTTCGCTTGCGCTGGCCGGCCACTCACCTTCCAAGTACTGGACCACTTTCTTGAGCACCTTGTCCCGGGCGGTAGCAGCGGCGATCATCTTGGAAGTGACAGGTGTGTTGCCAACGGAGTCTTCCAAGACCGCCGACATGTCGTCCTCGAGGTACAGAGCGGCGATAACGTACTCCTCCTCCGGCTTGGCCGCCGAATCGATGAGTCTGGAGAGTACATCCGCGTACCCGAAGTTTGCCGTGGAGACGTAGTCGATGCCAAAGTTGTAGCACAGCAGAACGAGTCCCAGTCGTTGCAGTCGGTTGGACGTGTGTGTTGGGATTCCCTTGTGCGACCCGAAGATGCGGAGCAGAGGCTGGTGGTCTGTCTCCAGAACGAACCGTCGTCCCAGCAGCATCCGGTGAAACTTCGTGACAGCGTAGACGAGCGCCAGAGCTTCCTTGTCGATCTGCCCGTACGCTTGCTCCGCCGGTGTCAACGATCTTGAGGCGTGCTGGATTATCTTCTCCGAACCGTCAGAAACGATGTCGGATTGTAGCGCCGATTCCGGTTTGCGAAGCGTCAGCGGCCACGATAATGTCCAGCGTCGGGTTGTAGTGGGTCAGCATCAGGTCAGACTTGAGCAGCTCCTTGAAGCGCTCGAACGATCGTTGGCAGTCGTCCGACCAGGCCCACTTTGCGTCCTTCTTCAGCAGCAGATCGAGTGGCCTACGCAGCTGGTGCATCTCCTTGATGAACTTCGCGTAGTAGTTGACCGCGCCCAAGAACGAACGCAGCTCGGTGAGGTTCTTCGGCGGTGGCATCTGCGAGATGGCAGACACTTTCCCCGGGTCGGTGCGGATTCCGTTTTGGTTGATGATGTGGCCCAGGTACTTCACCTCCGTCATGTAGAACTTGCACTTCTCGATCTTGAGCCGGAAACCGAAATCTTGGATCCGCTGCAGCGTTTGCTCCAAGTTCCGGTCGTGCTCAGCGCGCGTTCGGCCGAACACCAGCACGTCGTCGAGGAACGACGCCGCTCCTTCCTGGCCGGCGAGCATGTTGTCAACGACCTTCTGGAAGGCTCCAGGAGCGGGTTTCACTCCCGGCGGCAGACGCTTGACCTTGAACAGCCCCTTGTGTGTGTTCATAGTCAACAGCTTCTGCGACTCCTCCTCTACCTCCATCTGCAGATAAGCGTCCGACAGGTCAATCACGCTGAAGAACTTGCTGCCAGCCAGCTTTGCGAAGATGTCGTCGGGGGTAGGGAGAGGGTACTTGTTCGCCTCCAGCACAGCGTTCAGCCCGGTCGAGTAATCCGCGCAAATGCGGACCACCGGATCTCCGTCTGCGTCGCGCTGCGCTTTCCGAACTGCCACGATGGGTGCCGCCCAGTCCGAGTAGTCGACCGGCTCCAGCACTCCCATGTTCTGCAATCGGTTGAGCTCCTTTTCGACCAGCCGCTGCGAGTGGAACGGCACTGGCCGCTTAGGCTTGAAGACCGGCTTCGCCCCGTCGATCAGGAACAGCTGGATCTTCGTTTTCGTGCACCGTCCGAGTCCTTCCTGGAACACCGCCGGAAATTTCGCCTTCAGCGCGGCACCACACGCCAACGAGTCCTCCGCAGTTGTGAGTTGCTTGCAGAAGTCGTTGATCGGAATGTCGTACAGCCCGAAAGCTTCCATCAGGTCGCTCCCAAGAACCTTGAAACCGCGCACAGGAGTGACGTAGCACACGGAACGCTTGGTGGTCCCGCGGAACGTGACGTCACACTCGAACTCCAATTCCAGCGGAAGGGGTTTGCCTGAGGCTGTGGCCACCCGCAGTTCCGTCGGAATGGTTTCTGGGTTGCCGAGCAAGGGAAGTGAATCCGTCGAGATGATGGTATAGTCCGATCCGCAGTCGAGCTGGAGTTCGATCGGTTCGTTGTTGATCAGAACTTCCACGAACTTGCGCCGTCCGACGACACCTTCCTTGTTAACAGCGTACACTCCGTTTGAGTTTCCCCCGCCGTCGGCCCGCTTCTTTTTGTGCTTCTTCTTGCCGCCTCCGGATGCTGTGTGTGATGCACCTTCTCCGGAACCGGAGGGTTTGGAGCAGCAAGCACAGTATCCTTCCTTGTGTCCCACTTTGCCGCACGTCTTGCAGGTGTGTTTCGTGTACGAGCAGTCTGCAACAAAGTGCATCTGCCCGCACTGCCAGCACGGACGTCGTGGGGTTGCCTTGGACGGATTCCTGTTGTCGAACTTCCGTTCCGGTTTGCCCGACTCGCGAAAGCCGCTGCGATCCTGCTGGACCGCTTTGACGGCCGGCTTCGGTCCCTCAATAACAGCAGTGTCGTGTTTGAGGTTGTCCAAATGCTGGCACTCCAATAACAGCTTCTTGAGAGTCATCGGGTGCTCCGCCGTCTCGCCTTCCATTTTCGCCAGCAACCCGGTCCGGATGTCCTTGTACCGCTCCGACTGCAGACCAGCGACAAACACCAGGCACTTGAACTGGTCGGAGGTAATCGTCCGGATGTTGAAATCCTCGCACGCTCGGTTGACGGTACTGGCGTACGTGACGAAATCCTCCGCATTCCGCTTGGTCGTCTGCAGACACTGGTAGCGCCGGAAGAACACGGACGTTTGGTGCCCGAACATCTCCTTAAGCGTGTCCACCGTGTCCTGGAACGATCTGTCCGGTGGGTTCTCCGGTAGGATGTAGTTCACGTAGCGGTCGTGATCCACCGAGGACAGCTTTCGCACGAGCAGCCGCACTTTGTCCGCTTCCTCCAGCTTCTCCCCGCCCTTGTTGAAGGCCTCCTCGTGCCGGGAGTACCACTTGTCGAAAACCAGTCCGCCTTGGGGGTCGTACACAAATTCCGGGATGGTGTTGGAAAGTGCTTCCATCAGGAATTCGCTGTCCTTCGGCTTGGAGAGCTGCTCAAGGAGAGCCTCCTGTGTCTTGGACTGGTTCTCCAAGTAGGCGGTGAGCTGCGCCAGAATCGCCGTGAGATCCGGCTGCTGCTGCGGCCCGTCCTTTTTCGGCGTCACCTTCGGGGGCATTTTGAGGTTAGGAACCCCGCTCGAACGCGAAAACCCGAAAACCGACGCGAACTACTCGGAACCGAACTAATCCTCGTCGCCAAACAATGTTATGTCTTTCGCTAATAACAAACGCGAGTTAGAGACTAACATTAGAGTTTATTTTAAGTCTAGAAACTAATTTTAAGTAAGAGCGTTTACAAAACGTGGCTTTGCTTTTTCGTTGCTCGCTTTAGACAAAGCTGTCACCTCGCAAGGTGTGCCATCCGCACAACGTTGAGTGTGTTCGTGCGGCGTCTCGCTATGGACAGTGTTGCCATAGCAGTAGCCCAACTCAATCTCTATGGAACGTCGAAAGAAATTTGAATAAATATTAGTTTTGGTGTAAATAGCAGCCTACGAGCGAAAAAGTATTTTTTTCCATACACCCCAGAATCAAACATGTATGAATAACTTTCCAAGGGAGCTTCCATAACCAAAGCCACTATTCTGGCAGATGTTTACACTCAACCCCCGGTGGTTGGTCACTTTTTCGTTTGACACTTTTTTAGTTTGTACCCCGTTGGTTGGTCAAAGTCAAACTAAAAAGTGACGAACTGTCACTTTTTACACGGCGCTCACGCACACTATAAAACAAACGTTTGGTAGTGTGTGTGAACTCCGTGTAAAAAGTGTGTCAAACTAAAACGTGACCCCGTTCGTTTGACAACAGTTGGTGTCAAACCATCGGGGTTTGAGTGTATCTAGCAGACACACCTTTCTCCCAAATATGAGCCTGATTGATTGATACTACGACTTGTGAGATCCATTTTATCGTTGTTCCCCGTGTCTCATTGATGACTACTCTACCCTACGCGAAAATCGCTTAAATCAACTGTTTGAAACATTCAGAACCACGTAAATATTAAATAACATGCAAGTACTGTTAGAAACGTCCAGACTTTGAGTCTCCACCATTATGGCATTTGTTGCTATAAAAAAATGTTTGACAGCTCGCTCGCAGTGTTGCCAAATCCACGTTCTCTGCTTCTCATCTTCCAAAAACCAGCAAAGGGGAACGAATCCTTTCCCAAATCCCACACACCCTCCCACATATGTTACCGCACACCACCACCGGCGTTCGTGTACGTAGCATAAATCCTTCTATCAAAAATTTATTGCCAAGCCAACTAGGATGACGACGGCGTCGCGCGCCCTAAAACCCTCTCCGATAAGAGAGCAAAACAAAAATCCCGTTTCGAGGGGTCCGGCCTGCTTTCCTCCCCCGAAAATGTCAGAAATCCCGGATAACGCAAACGAATAATAATCACAAAGGGGTAGATTTTTCTTTTTCTGCACACGTGCGTGTGTTTGTGACGGCTGGAGAACCCCTTCTTTTCGCATGGCAGCCATGGCGTAATCCTATCCTGAACGTTATACCAACACACACACGGCACGGCAGTGAAGGGGGAAGAATTGGCAACCCCCTCGGTCATTCCGCTAGGGGAAGGGCTGCCAAGCCGCCAGATATGGGCCAGAAATTCAAGAGTCGTTACGGTTTTATTGCGCATATGTAATGCGAATGTGGAAAAACCTTGGTGCAGGGATTTTGGGTGGATGGTTTTTCTTTATTTTTTGTTTTGTTTTTGGGTGAGGGAGTAGGAATGTGTTAACGGTTGGGATGGGAACGGATTTCACGGGCAACACTGCTTTTTATTTGTGTAATATTAAGTATAAAAAAAAGTTTTAAAGTTAAAGCTCAAAGCACCGAGATCAACAATATTTGTTTGACTTATTGTCTAACTGGCAACATTGCAATTGAAATGAAACAAACTGTAATTTTTTATAGCATCTGCTATAATGGTCTTAAAGTGGACCATCAGTTTCTCAAACAATCTCCACAGGATCCAAAACGCTCAAACTGTGCGGGGCACTTCAAAATATCCAAAAACTCAGCCGATCAAAAACCCTTTACAAAACAACCATAAAAAATGCTTCACGCGCGCGCGTGTGTGGCTATAATTGTACAACAAAAGACGATCAAGACTAAAAGGGGGAACCCTTTTTCAAAGATCCCGGCAGGATACAATCAATTTGAAATAATAAAAAAGGCGAAAACCTCTTCATCACGATCGCACTCTAGTTTTTTTTTTTAAATAAAAAATATTTTCAGTGAAAGGGGTTCCCCGCTTTTTTGTGGTTTTCATTTTCAAAAAAAGGGTGCTCTTAATTTGATACAGCTGTGTGAGGAGTGCAACCTAACCTCAAACGGGGGGTGCCTCTCGCTAGAAGAAATACACATCGTCATCATATCGACGTTAAGGAAGTGGTTTCGAGCAATTTATGGCGCGAGTACCTTCGGTGAATTGAAGGGAAGGGTGAATAGAGAAGAAAAAAATATAACAGTTGATTAATACAAGAATGCTTGCTCGAAATTAGTGGCACGCGTTTGCCA
Source organism: Culex quinquefasciatus (assembly GCF_015732765.1). Lineage (NCBI taxonomy): Eukaryota > Metazoa > Arthropoda > Insecta > Diptera > Culicidae > Culex > Culex quinquefasciatus. The sequence goes on from NC_051862.1 coordinate 43,216,568, forward strand.
GCGGGAAGGGGTTTACACTTTTTTTCGAGTTTTCATTCTTCGCCGCGATATTGGACGTGACTAACTCTTTTGGGAACATCTGGAGAAAAGGGATATATTTTAGGAAAGTTGATCAAGTAATCAATACCGTTTCTTTTCGAGGTTGATATGAACCCGTTATTTTTAATTTTTTGAACATATGGCAATTTTGTTTCAATTTCAAAGCTTCTTCAACGAATCATCTCTGCGATAAATTTTACGCAGCAGGTCTGGCCAATTTGACTTCAACATCAAACTTGATTGCGCATAATAATTGGTAAAAAGACATCTCTGTAAGTGTGCCATAAAACAATCATCTTAAAAAAACAAAACAACTTTCCACTTCTGCGGTCACTTTTTTATGCTGAAATTACCTGCACTTCCTTAAAAAACAACAATCTTAAAGTACCTAACCAAAAAACCGCACACAAGTCAATAAAATCATTTTTTAAAGCTCGCTACTTGTTAAAAAACTTACAAAATTGTCCCCCGTAAAAAACCGGAGGCCAACCACGTGACAGCAGCACCGTCTTCGTCGTCGTCGTTGTTTGGCCAATAAACCATTTTTTAAGACCTGGCACTGGAATTGCACTCGTCCGAAGGTTGTCCCGTCTCCGTTGTCTTCGCCGTGCCACTGTCATTAGCAGGTCTCTTTATGTTTCCATGATGTTGCGATGTTCTACCTCTGGGTCGTTTTTCTGCAATTTCTTCGTTTTTAAGGGGGAACGTGCCTGGATCATTCTCCAAAAATAAATCCCTGCCGGCAGGCAGGCAGCAGCCGATCGCAGCAACCCGTCGGAGGTGCCATCGACGGTTTTATGGCGCACACACACAGCCTACTTCGGAGGTAGAAGCTGCGTTGTCTTGTCTTTCTTCGTCGGTCCCGTGTTCTTTTTTTATGGAGATGCACCGTCGTCCCCTTCGACTTTTTTGTCCTCTTCCGTAAAAAACAAACTCGGCGGGATCGGACGCAGTTGACGTTTGACGCGGAGAGGGGGAAATCATTGGTTTTCGGTGTTTACATTTTGAACTGACTCCGTCGCACGCGACACGACTCATCGGTCTTAAAAAAGGGAACAGCCGGCTTCGGGGAAGCGTCGTAAAAATAGGTTCCCCCTTAAAAAAGTAGTGGCAATTGCATCCCAAATTGTCTTTGAATATTGACAAGCGCATGATTGGTTACGTCTGGAAGGCGCTTGCCATAATTATGGCACGCGCGCAATGACAGCTGGTGGAGCTCGCCATAATGGCTGACTGTTTTCACATTCGTAACCGTACGGTTACGGGTGCTGTCAACCAGTTTCCAGGAACTTAACTGATTAAATTACCAACGAGGACCGTGTTTTCGGGTGGAAACCCGCGCGCGCGTGTACCGTTAAGTGGCCTGGCCCTAAATCACGCGACCCCCCTCTCCGTTTCATAACAGACCGGGCGGGTGTACACACCGCTGTAACTCATTTATATTACTCCCCTTTCGTCAACCAACAACGAGTCGGCGGGCCCCTCATCGCGTGACTTGGACCATTTTGTAACCGTATACCCCCTTCAATTACTACCGGGTTAGCCTTCTGGCAGTCGCCGCCATCGCGATATCCCCCTTTACCTTAGCAAAGTAGATTAAGTTTTTACGACTCTTTTAAAGTTTCCTTCCGCATGGGGTTGCTTTGGCACGTGGAATAGTAGGCGATCACGTGCCAGGGAGCAGTTTTGAGTGTTTTTTTCTCGAGTTTTTTGTTTTCAATCTCCCTGACATGGTTAACTGGAAAACGAATTAATTAGACAAACCGGCAACACGGCTTGGGGCGTGTCCGGGAAATTAGCTACGCGTCAGCTTCCTTTGGGGACTAATTGAAGCGGTTGTCAGAATATTGCAATTTCTAGTAGACAAGGTTTGCCAAATTTTACTGAGTTTGACAGATTGACTGAGTTTGGCAGAACCAGGGTTACCAGGTCAAAATAAGAAAAATCTGGCAAAGTATCGATCAAAAATCTGGAAAAATCTGGCTGACGAAAACCTAACCATTCTGAATGGTGAAGGGAAGGGAGGATATGAATTCAGGTAATTTAACTGATTTTATGACCTCAAAAATGTTTAAAAACATTCCCTCAAAGAAAAACTCATTAAATATTTGTTTTATTTTCAATAAAATTCGTTCATTTTAATCAAAAAATTATTCAAAATCGGCATGTAGTGAAAATTCTGGCAAAGTCTGTCAAAATCTGGCACTGAGAAAGATGAATCTTTATTCTGGCTGACACTTGAAAAATCTGGCATTCCCAGATTTATCTGGCAACCTGGCAACCCTGGGCAGAACTGCCAGAGTTTGACAGAAATAACAAAGTTTGGCAGAAATAATAGAGTTTGACAGATTGACAGAATGAGGAATGAGGAGTCAGCTACTTTTTTTTTAATGGCTCCGACTTCGACTCCGGTTTATCAAGTAGAAATTACTCCGACTATGACTTCAGCTCTTGAAGATATAGTGCTCCGACTTCAACTTCATCTTCTAGGAACTTAAATACTCCGACTCCAGCTTTTCTAAAGTAACCAACTCTACCGGCTCTGACTGCATCGACATTGACTCCAACAACTCTGGCAACTTCAAATCCACCAATTCCGACTCTGACAATTTGACATTTCGATTACGCTAGTTACACTTCCGCCCAAACAAAGTAGAGAAGCCAAAGTCTAATTGTAAACAAAGCATTCAAACTTGCACCAATAGCCTGTCCCATTTTGAGGTCATGTCGAGGAATTTCAGGTGCTCACTTCTTAAATGATAGATTATGATGTTAGAAACAATGTTTTCTTAGACAAGAAAAAATAATAAAATACTTTCTCGCACCCCCTAGTCAATTTACTAAAAAAAGTCATTTTTTTGAACAAATTTTCTAAAATCGCTTGGAGTCAATACAAAAACTGCTTCGATCAGGTGTGTATTATCTTCAAACGATAGGTTTTTGTCCATAGATTAAGATGCACTATCAATATTGGACCAAAATTTAAGTTTTTGGACTCTCCCAGGCGGATTTGTGTCGAAAAATCGCATTTTTCGAAACTTTTTCAGAAATGTTCATTTAATTTAGGGTAGCCTATTTTTCCCAGTAAAACCAATACATGCAGCTTGTAGGAAATTTTATGGCGAACATTTTTCCTTTGAGAAAATCCAATTTCGACACTCCAGAGCCGAGATATTTGAGTTTTAGTGAGGAAAAAAGTGGCAATTTTCAAAATTTCTCAAAATTCAGAAGCAAGGCCTACTAATTACACGATGTTGCAAGCATATGTCTCAAAGGTCAGGGTATGCTTTTTTATAGTAATTTTGGCCGCTGAATCCGAATCTGAAATCAAATTTCGTGTAAACAGTGATGTTTTGGAGCTACACCCTTTTGGAATGTTATTTGCGTGTTTAAGAGGCAGTTTTTGTAAATATTGCTCGGTTTGTTCTAGAGGTCGTATCGAGGTGCTCCGATTTGGATGAAACTTTCAGCGTTTGTTTGTCTATACATGAGATGAACTCATGCCAAATATGAGCCTCTACAACAAAGGGAAGTGGGGTAAAACGGGCATTGAAGTTCGAGGTCCAAAAAACATAAAAAATCTTAAAATTGCTCGCATTTTAGTAAAACTTCATCAATTCCAACTCTCTTTGATGCATTCGAAAGGTCTTTTGAAGCACTTCAAAATGAATGAGCCATAGGCATCCAGGATTGGTTTAACATTTTCTCATAGCTTTTGCAAATTACTGTTAGAAATGGTTTTTTTTTTAACCTCAATATCTTTTTGCAACAGTCAGCAACACCCATACTCTTTTAGTTCAAAAGTTAGGGAATTTCATGGACTATAAGCCTACGGTAATAACTTTTTGGCCAATCGCAGTTTTCCTCATAGTTTTTCGATTTTTCTAGAACAAACATTTTACAACGTTAGTTATTGTCCCATAGCGGCTGTTTTTAGTCTAACTTTTGTCGTATTCGAAATCCTCGGAAAATTCAAACTTCAATGCCCGTTTTTACCCCACTTCCCTTTGTCGTAGAGGCTCATATTTGGCATGAGTTCATCTCATGTATAGACAAACAAACGCTGAAAGTTTCATCCAAATCGGAGCACCTCGATACGACCTCTAGAACAAACCGAGCAATATTTACAAAAACTGCCTCTTAAACACGCAAATAACATTCCAAAAGGGTGTAGCTCCAAAACATCACTGTTTACACGAAATTTGATTTCAGATTCGGATTTAGCGGCCAAAATTACTATAAAAAAGCATACCCTGACCTTTGAGACATATGCTTGCAACATCGTGTAATTAGTAGGCCTTGCTTCTGAATTTTGAGAAATTTTGAAAATTGCCACTTTTTTCCTCACTAAAACTCAAATATCTCGGCTCTGGAGTGTCGAAATTGGATTTTCTCAGAAGGAAAATGTTCGCCATAAAATTTCCTACAAGCTGCATGTATTGGTTTTACTGGGAAAAATAGGCTACCCTAAATTAAATGAACATTTCTGAAAAAGTTTCGAAAAATGCGATTTTTCGACACAAATCCGCCTGGGAGAGTCCAAAACTTAAATTTTGGTCCAATATTGATAGTGCATCTTAATCTATGGACAAAAACCTATCGTTTGAAGATAATACACACCTGATCGAAGCAGTTTTTGTATTGACTCCAAGCGATTTTAGAAAATTTGTTCAAAAAAGTGACTTTTTTTAGTAAATTGACTAGGGGGTGCGAGAAAGTATTTTATTATTTTTTCTTGTCTAAGAAAACATTGTTCCTAACATCATAATCTATCATTTAAGAAGTGAGCACCTGAAATTCCTCGACATGACCTCAAAATGGGACAGGCTATTGCACCAAGAATCAGCTCTGTAGTTTCACCGCGTAACTGGTCAAACTAGCCTACTTTGACCTTGTTTCGCACTGGTCTGTCAAACCACTTCTTTTCAGTCTTGGCCAAACACAGCCCGCGCGATAACTTGACCGTCGAAATCTCGTTTGGTCGTGTTTACCCTTGAGTTGAAGTTGAAAGCCGTGCCGGAACCTTCTGGAACCGCTCAAAGTTTCCACAAAACTTGTTTGCACTTTGATTACGCGTTAAGTTTCTCACACACTTTTTGGCCGTTTTTCGTTTGGCGGCTGTTTCTGTTTTGTAATAACCCGAAGGGTGACCTGACCATGTAGCTTGACGAACGAGGTGCTCTGCACTTTTTTAAGACCCACGTGGGTTTACTTTGCGGCAAGGATTAGGACCTTTGGCGGTCCGCAAGGTAAACAACAAGGTTAAAGTCTTGTTTGACTGTGGCCGACCGCAGCAATTTGAAGTGCGAAAATGAGATTTTTTTTTCTAATTTTTGTATGAGAACTTGATTACGGCATAGGTCCAAGCCGGAAAGGATGCATTTGGACTAGTTTTTTGATTTGTTGGTTTTTGGCGGTCCTTTGAAGATTATGATGTTTGAAGAAGTAAAGTTCAAATTGGGAACAAATAAATCGTTTTTAGGGTTAGTAGTTTTTCAAGAATTTTACTTTAAAATTATGGTGATATGGCTAATTCAGAAACAAGCAATAAACTTACTTGATCGAACAAATTAAACTTAAATTCATTTTTATTCTCAACAAAAAAAAAATTAGAGACATAAGAATTTTAAACTCCATGATAAAACGTCTTTTTTATTTTTTTAAGAGCGAGTCCACGAATAAGGCATACCGGGCATACCCTGGGCGATGAATAGAGAGAATGCGTAACGTGATTTTCGAATGGTCCCACTTTGTTTACATCTACAAAGTAGGAGGCTGTTCAAGCACAAGCATGACTTTTTTCTTACTGGCAAATGAGCTGTTTTATAATCAGTAGTATGTGTTTTATTTTGTCTAGTTTTTGTAATTTTTTGCAGGAAAATTGTGTGTGTTTTCAATTTCTAATCGATTTGAAGAGGTTTTTCTTTCTTACGGGTGACGAAGAACTGCGGGGAGAGTGTCATTCTGCGAGTTCATGGATAAATTCGCTAGCTTATTTTGGAATCCTGCAGCTTTTCCTGGTCCATCTAAAAACTTCGCCAATTCTAGCGAAGCTGATCCAACAAACAGATAAGATTTTTACTAAACCAGTAGGCTTTCAAACGGAATCAAACAATACATACTGCTTCTGGGTGGATACAACCAGTTATTAAAAATGACGATCTTGCATTCAAATTTCTTGAAAGATTTCTTGACTTCAACTCCAGGTCCTTAAAAGCCACCCATTTTTCATTCCTGCAAAAAAAAACAGTTTTAATCATCGATCTACTTCGTCGTTTGGATCTCACTAATCTGCGTGAGGGGTTGTTCGTACATAAAAAAAACTAGTATCTGGCAAAAAAATATGAGCACTCTAGGTCAACGGGAAGTGAGGCAAATTGTTACACAAAATTGTATGGTTCAAAACGTCAAAAATCTTTAAAATGCTGTTACTTAGGCAAAACTTAATTTAATTTCCAAATTTAAAATGCATCTGAAAGGTCTTTAAAAATGCCACAAAATGCAGGGTATAGCATCAAAATTGGTTGAATCTAAGGGAGATATTGACATTTTAGTGAAAAAATAGCATAATTTTCAAACTCAAATAAAAAAGTGTTCCATCCCGATATCAACTCGATTAGACCTGCAGCTTGTAGGGGGACATCTGGGACTGTTATCTGAGAACGCTTTGGTAAGGCCGTTCAACATATTAAATAGGCACTTTTGTTTTTTTGTTGTTGTAAATTTTTGCTAGGAGGACCTTTTAAATCAAATTTTCAGGTGATAATTTTATCATATTCGTGTTCCTAAGACAAAACACAATAGAAACATGCAGAAGATAGTAGTTTATGCAACAAGTTGCAAAAAGAGTTTTTTTTTTCAGCACGAGTTGTACATTTATCCAACGAGGTTCACCGAGTAAGATAAATACGATGATTTGTAAAAAAATCAAGTTTTGCAACGAGTTTCATGCAACGTCAATGAATAAAAAAACTGTTGAAAAGTATAACTTTTCCAAACAAGTGCTGAAAAAATCAGCACTTTTCTGCTGAACTTTTCAGCATTTGTTTTGAAAAGGGTTACTATTCTATTCTGTTATTTTTGGTACAGAAAAGTATACTGTTTCATAGTTCAAGAATGACAGGCAAAGTAAGTAGTTTCAAGACGGAGTTGCAAAAATGTTCATTTTCATCCATTTAAACCCTTTGACAAATTAAAGTCAAAAAAAAATTAAGAAGATGCCTTTTTCAAGTAACATCTGGTAACCTTGGAAACGAACTTGATTTTCAATTAATGTGATTTGAAGATTTATTTTAAACTTGCACAAGTTTTTTTTTCACCTACAATGGAAATTTTCAGCAAAATTTTTTTTGCTTTGTGTTTTTTTTTTTTTGTATTTTTGAAGATAGAAAGGGAGGGGGGCGGGACTTGAAATAAATTTTCACTGGCCTAATTCAACAACACCAACTATTACTATCAAAAATAGTGCTTGAACCTTGCGTGGCCTGTCCCAGTAGTTTTATGTTTTTAAAATAAAAATCTTTAGAAGAAAACCCTTAAATGATGGAAAATTACAAAAATATTTTTTTATCGTTTTAATGAGATTGATAACAATTTTTTATGATATTGAATTTTAATAGTTCATTTGTATAATATTTAGTCGTAATTAAGATTGTGATTATTGAAATCATGTTTTTCTTTTAATGTTTTCTTGGTGTGGTTTACGACTTTTGACTCGGTAGAATGAATTTTAAATTAGTTTGGAGTTAAATAAAGAAAAGGTTTTGTACTGTCTCGTTTTGAAGGGGGCGACAAAAGTCTTGATTTTTTTTTTTTGAAATTGCGATGGACGAATTATCATCAAAAGAAAATCTGTTGACGCTCATCATGAGAAAAAAAATGGAAGAAAGTGTATTTTTTGTTTCTCTCATGATTAAAAAAAAGTCTTGCAGGTTTTTGTAAACTTTATCTGCACTTACTGTCCCATTATCCTTGAAATAATATAAATCATTTGAATATTGAACTAATCCATAGATGAAAGGATCTCCATAACACTACATTATGTAATTAGTTTGTAATTAGTTTTCAAAATAGCAAGAAAAAAATATACAGATTATTTTAATATTGAATAGAAGAAAATAAGATCAATATTATTGTTAATGTTTGAGTTAATTTGAAGCATCAAGCATGATTATTAGTACAACATCATTGAATTAAACAATAATCGATTCGATAAAATGTAAAACATTTTCTCTTAGTTTGATCAATGATCATTTAATCAATTTTTTCTGTTAAAAATGTCATCTGAAAATATGTCAAAATTTCAGAGGTAGCCAATGTAAAATACAATACACCCAGAACTGGACATCGGCATACGAGAGGATAAAGAGAACAATTCGGTAGTAAAATGGTACTGTGTGCGGACTGAGAGGATAAATCCCGAAATTACCGAGAGTACTTTATTCATAAGTTCATCTTCAAAAAAAGTTCATCTATCAAAAAATAAAAAGTACCGGTTCCGAGACTCGAACCCAAGACCTTCGGCATATTGGACCGTGCCTTTGCCGTATGGGCCACCATGGTTCGGTGACTAAATGGCGGTCATTTGCCCATATAAGCCACTCAATAGGATGAACTGCTCCAATGAACGAATGAGCACGATGAAATGAACGAATATACTTTCGCAAAATAGCACTTTCCTCACGTTTCTTTTTATGAGGACTATCCCTTCGTTCTTTAACTTTGGGTGTAGATAAATTTTATGAATGTTGTACACTTTTCTAATAATAATTTAGAACTTATCATTATTTTGCTCTCAAAACACAAACAATGACGAACTATTTCTTCTATCAAGAAATTCAAATTTCTCATATCAAACACCATCTTGCGTTAATGAGGGTCGTTCAAACACTCCACGTGTTTGTACTTCTTTTCCATCCCAGCCCCAAGGTGGGTTGGGGTGTCGAAAACAAATCGCGTTGGAATGACAATGACCCCCTCCTCATCTCATCCCTACAAAATTGTTGGTAAATGGCAAACCAATTGAATTGAATTTCCAATTTACATCATCGCTTCAGTGTTCTCATTAATATGTTATTTGATCTGTTTTTTTTTTTGCTTCTTGTCTCGGTGGGTCCTTTCTGTCAACTGCTCATTATGCTCGAATGTCCTTCGCTCGTCGTTGCCTGACTTGGGTGATGATGGTGGGAAAGAATTTTGCAATTAAGTTTACGACCAACACCGATGACGACCCTCGAAGCGATGCGTCCTCACACCCCGGGTAGAAAAATGTACTTTTCGCTTTGCATTTTTTTTTTTGCCCTCCTTGGGGGATGATTAACATATTTTTTGCCGCATGAATTGCTCGCCGGAATGTGGGTCTGAGGCTGAAAGGAGAAATCATACTTTCTTGAAAGAAAAGGTGTGATTTTTGAGGAGTGAAACAATGTTGCGACATTTGAATACATGTGACAACTCACTTCATCAAAAATCGACACAAGAAAGGCTGGCGAAATGTGTGTGCGGTGTAAATTTGAATGAAATTCGGAATTCTTTCATGTTTGAATGGGAGGTTTTGAGGCAAGGAAGGACCACCTACCAGCCTGTCGGGGGTCCTCTCGAGAATGAATGCAAGGCATTAGCAGAAGGTTTGAGGCGCGTTGCAAAAAGGCGTCATGGTGATTATCGATCGGGAGAGGTGAATACGTGAAAATCAAATCTTTGCCAAATTTTGGGAGTAATTTTGGTAAAACTAAAATTTTTACGTAGAAAGTTCTTGTTCTTGTTTTTGAAATTTAGAAATTGCGAGAGGTTTTAATTAATTATTCGATATCTTTCCTCTATGAATATAATATTTATTAATTTTTGAGATCAATTTAGGGACTCAACTTCCGTAACCCTCAAGCTAAATTGTAACTGCTTTCTACCATAAACTTCTCACCAAATTCTAAGCAATTGCATTCCAAATCATCAAAAAAAATATCCCAAATCCATTATGCATGAGAACGATGGTGTTCAAAAATGCTGGCTGATCGTTTCAAAACCCAAAAGTGGTCGTTTGACGCCTGTGACACAACCTATCAGTGAGGGCAAAAAAAATCCTCTTCCCATCAAATCATCAAAGCAAATTGTTTGAATTGCAATTTCTGATGGAGTCCTTTTCCCTCCTCCAAGCAATAGACTGGTACTGGGATATAAGAAGCGCTCTTTGCCCATCAACACCAATCACTTCAACACCTACTCGACTTTGGCCTGGCGATGATAATGATGACGGTTTTTGTCTCTTTTTTTCAGAAGTGTTTTAGATTCGGGATGCGATGGGACAGTGTGAAATTAAAAATTCATCTGATCAATTATTCAGCCCGGCACATCAGGCCCGTTGAAATATGTATGAATTTGTGTGTGTGAGAGCGTTTGTGAAAAGTGCCTCTTTGCCTGAATCGAGATCTGAGTGGGACATTCCCAGTAGGTTCGTTGGGTGTGAATTAGTTTATGTTTTTGAGTTTTACAACATTTCAATTCAAATCAACTTCTTTTATATTTCTTCATCAAGCTAAACAAATCCAAAATCGTATGTTCAAAGTCCGTTTCGAAACAAAAATCGATCGCCAGCAGGATTTTCCCCCTTTCGGCGTCGCAGAACGTCCGGGTTTTAGGGGTTCCGGTTCTGCCGACAGTAACAAGGGTTACGAAATAAGAGAAGCACAAAAAAAAAGTTGCTTCAGTAAACAAAAAGAAACTCCCTCTAGAGTTTCCCCGAGTTCCGAAACCTCGCCACACCACCCACCACAATCCGAGGGAAAAACCCTTCGAAAGACACAACAGCAACGTGTGCGTATGAGTAATGGCCTCCCAGATAACCCTACACTCTGCACACAAACACACACACACTACACGTTGTTGCAAAACTGAAACGAAAGAAGGAAAAATCAAAAGTAAATGAGACTGTCCCTTTCGATTGTGAGGGGTGCACAGATGTGTGGACCAGCACCACCACACTAGCACACATGGTCAATTCCACCCCCGCACACATACTCTGGTGATGGCCATCCGGTCGAAATCGAAAACTTTTCCCCCTTTTTGCTTCCAGTTTCCCAAGTTCGGGGCCAGTCGGCATTTCCCAGAAAATAATAAATCTTACCCTTTTTATTATCATCCTTAGGTATTTCTGGCCCAGCCGGAAGCTGACCTCCCCGAAAAAAAATAGAAAAGAAACAAAAAAAGAAGGAAACTCGTTCGGATCCATCATCCAAGTTGGCACTGTAAAAAATATCTGAAATATAAATTTTATTAAATTTTATTTAAAAAAAAAATACCGAGCTAATAATTATATTTCCTGAAGATAACTTCCTCAACATTCTTTGAAAATGTCACATTATTTAATTTTTAACTGTGAAACACAACGGAAAACGGAAGCGGGGGTGGTCAACCCCAGAGAATCCCCCGAAAGCCCAGAAATGTGAAACGAGGCGAAAACCGAAAGTCACATTAATCAAATGCTGGAAAATATTATTGATTGCGAACCGTTTACAACTTTTCTTCACTCTTTCCAAGGAAAACGGGTTCGCCGGAGTTGCTGAACTTCTGGTCCCGGAAGGTCGAACTTTTTTTTTGGCGAGGCCTCACGTAGTCCCATGATCCGGAAGAGTTTCGTAAAGGGGGAAGAGTGGGGGATAGGGTCAGATGTCGGTTTTTCTTTTTTTTTTTGTTGCGAAAAGAACAGGGATTTTCCTTCGCAGAAGGAACAGCCTACGCAGGAAAAAGGGTGAACAATAGAAAGTGTTGCTAGATAGAGGTTTCTTTATAAATATCAAAAAATACCAATAAATTAAAATCAGGTCAGAGCAAAAAGCAAAAAGGGTAATTCTCTACCAACTCACACGAAATCGGGAAAAGTTGCCCCGACCCCTCTTCGATTTGCGTGAAACTTTGTCCTAATGGGTAACTTTTGTCCCTGATCATGAATCCAAGGTCCGTTTTTGATATCTCGTGACGGAGGGGCGGTACGACCCCTTCCATTTTTGAACATGCGAAAAAAGAGGCGTTTTTCAATAATTTGCAGCCTGAAACGGTGATGAGATAGAAATTTGGAGTCAGAGGGACTTTTATGTAAAATTAGACGCCCGATTTGATGGCGTACTCAGAGTTCCGAAAAAACGTATTTTTCATCGAAAAAACACAAAAAAAGTTTTAAAAATTCTCCCATTTTCCGTTACTCGACTGTAAAAAATTTTAGAACATGTCATTTTTTGGGAAATTTAATGTACTTTTCGAATCTACATTGACCCAGAAGGGTCAGTTTTTCATTTAGAACAAAATTTTTCATTTTAAAATTTCGTGTTTTTTCTAACTTTGCAGGGTTATTTTTTAGAGTGTAACAATGTTCAACAAAGTTGTAGAGCAGACAATTACAAAAAAAATGATACATAGACATAAAGGGTTTGCTTGGAAACATCACAAGTTATCGCGATTTTACGAAAAAAATGTTTTGAAAAAGTTCCTTTTTGCGTTTCTATTTGTTTCGTCGTCCGTGTCTGTCGCGGGTGACCATGAACGGCCATGATCGATGACGACCAACTTTTTCAAAACTTTTTTTCGTAAAATCGCGATAACTCGTGATGTTTATAACCAAACCGCTTGTGTCAAAATGTTTGTTATTGTCTGCTCTACAACTTTGTACAACATTGTTACACTTTAAAATATAACCCTGCAAAGTTAGAAAAAACACGAAATTTTAAAATGAATTTTTTTTCTTAATGAAAAAATGACCCTTCTGTGTCAATGTAGATTCGAATAGTACATTAAATTTCCCATAAAATGACATGTTTCAAAAAAATTTACAGTCGAGTAACGGAAAATGGGAGAATTTAAAAAAAAATTAGTGTTTTTTTCGATGAAAAATATGTTTTTTTTTTTAGAATTCTGAGAACGCCATTAAATCGGTCGTCTAATTTTACATAAAAGTCCCTTTGACACCAAATTTCTATCTCATCACCGTTTCAGGCTGCAAATTATTGAAAAACGCCACTTTTTTCCCATGTTCAAAATCGGAAGGGGTCGTACCGCCCCTCCGTCACGAGATATCAAAAAACGGACCTCGGATTCGTGATCAGGGACAAAAGTTACCCCTTAGGACAAAGTTTCACGCAAATCGAAGAGGGGTCGGGCAACTGCTGTGTGAGTTGGCGGAGAATCACCCAAAAGCAAAAAGCAAAAAGCAAAAAGCAAAAAGCAAAAAGCAAAAAGCAAAAAGCAAAAAGCAAAAAGCAAAAAGCAAAAAGCAAAAAGCAAAAAGCAAAAAGCAAAAAGCAAAAAGCAAAAAGCAAAAAGCAAAAAGCAAAAAGCAAAAAGCAAAAGCAAAAGCAAAAAGCAAAAGCAAAAGCAAAAAAAGCAAAAGCAAAAGCAAAAAGCAAAAAGCAAAAGCAAAAGCAAAAGCAAAAGCAAAAGCAAAAGCAAAAAGCAAAAAGCAAAAAGCAAAAAGCAAAAAGCAAAAAGCAAAAAGCAAAAAGCAAAAAGCAAAAAGCAAAAAGCAAAAAGCAAAAAGCAAAAAGCAAAAAGCAAAAAGCAAAAAGCAAAAAGCAAAAAGCATTTTCAAAATTTGTAGTTAAAATTGCAATTACTGAAACACCGAATTGATCAAATTACAAAAAATCTCCCAATCATGGCACCACTTCCATTCCATCTATCCTGACCATCCAACTCCCCCACAGAAATCCCTTCCGAAACGATAGAGAAGAGAAAGTTATCCAAAAATAGCAGCCCCAAAAAGAAAGGATTCGCAACTCATTCATCACGTACGACTTTGTCGGTACGACAGGCCCACCACTTCCCCTCTCCCTCTACACGGTCCCTGATCCATCTTCCAATCTCCCAAGACGCCGAAATCCACAAACAACTTCTGCCTCAGATGCGCCCGGGGTTGGGGGAGGAAAATCCTGACCAGGACACATTCGTGGTGGGTGGAAAAAGCAAAAAAAAGAACCCATTATATATAGACGATCCGAATTCGACCCGGTCGAGGGGGCCCAGTTTCAAAACGTAATAAAACCCTCGTAAATAAACGAAATCGGTTTGGATACATAATACCCTTTTTTCCTGCTGAATCAGCCCGCAGAAATGTGCGGCAGTCTGCTTCGAGGGGGTGAAACTAAGCACATAACCCTTCCTTGTTTCTAAATCTTTCAAAGTAGGCAGGGAGAAGGAAACGAGCCGGGAGCCTCAGGTTGAGAAATGTGAGGAAAAGTGAAAGTTTCACTGCCGGTCATCACTCTTTTTGGGGTTTCTGCGTGGTAGGATGAAATAAAGAGGTGGAGATTCTTTAAAAAGGTTTAAGAATTGAATAAAAATGTCCAAAAGACAATCAAAACTATAAATCAGTTAAAGTTAAATTATTGTTTATCCAGCATCTATTTTTCCATCCCCACTGAGGTAATGTTTGATAATCTGGCAACCCTGTCTAACTTTTTTTATGTTGGGTTTCACTTATATGTGTGAAAATTATACCGAATCCATCCTCCGATCTATTGTTATATACATAGGTAATCGTAAGACCTATTCAACGAGTCTAAAAAATAAAAATCTGGCAACCTTGTCTCAAGTGAAGTACAGTTATGCCTCGGTTCAGCACCGTATATGGGGGATGCGAAACCGAGGCGTGCATAACTGAAGCACATAGTTTATGGGATTTGGGCTATATGGGAGACATTGGCTATAATCCTATGAAAAATCATCCAAACTTCCAAAAATTAAAGTGTTTTGGAATCGGGATAACAT